>NC_029792.2:93070925-93078143 GCF_000816755.2 Arachis ipaensis | reverse complement strand
AAGTTATAGTTAATTTTTAATTACTGTTCTACCTTCTAATTTTATTAAAATTTTTACATTATCTTAACCCTAACAGTAACCCTAACTCTAACCCTAATTTTCCAAATCTAACCCTACCCTATTTTCAAACCCACCCACTAATCTTCACACACTCAACAAAGAAAGAAATATAGAACGAGGGGAGCAGGGGAGAAGAAGAAGAGAAGAAGAGGAGGAAAGGGGAGGATGGTGCTGATGGAAGGAGGACCACCATCACCGTCGCCGTCACTGAGCTATTGCACCGCCGTAGGAGCTGTCCAGAGTTGTCGTTCTATTTTGCTCTTACTCAACTGTGTTCTTGGTTCACTACTATTATAAATTTTTTTTTAATTTGTTCTTCATTTTAATTTGTTCACTGCTGCTATTCTTGATTTTAATTTTAGGATATTTGCATTCTGAAGATTTGTTGTAGCAGCCGTCATTGAGCAACCTCTCCTCGCCGAGAAATAACATCCCAAGCACTCATCTGCTACTGGTTCAATTTATTTCTGCTTGTTCAATTTATTTCTGAGTTGCTGCCTTGCTGGGTTTAGGAATTTTGTTAATAGTAGCATTGAATGATTCTTTTGAAGATGGAACAATTCTGCTTGTTCAATTTATTTCTGAGTTGCTGCCTTTCTGGGTTCAGGAATTTTGTTAATACTATCTTATTCTACCTTGCTAATTTTGTTAATAGTTGAATTAAATAATTCTGTTGAAGAATGTTTAAAAAAATAAAGAAACTATTCTTCTAACTATTTTAAAAGCTGTAATCTTGTGTTCTCTTTGCTGTTATTAGTTACAACTGCTTAATTATGAAATTTAGAATCTAATAAATGTGTCATATTCTTATAGCTTGCATAGCTTTAATTTTTTCTCACTTTTTGGTAGAATTGAAAAAGAAAAAATATGTTCTTATTTGGGATCAAACTTGCCTAAGTATGGAGCTCATCTTTCACAATTTTATTTGATGCATATATAAGATCAAGTAGAAAGGAAAGAAATGAGAGAACCTACTCAAGTAAAGTAGACACAAGATGAATGCAATGTGTATAGATAAATAGTAATAAAAAAATAATAAGAAATCTATTTGAAGAGAATATAATGTTGATGACAATATATATTATGGTAAGAGAAGAATGGAGGTTGTGACTTGTGATAATGTCTTAGATTTTTTGTTATTTGAACTACTTGTGACAATTTTTTGTGTGTTTCAACAGATGGATTTAGAGCCTTAATTTTCCTTTAGTTAGGCAATCTAATTGATAAGTTATGTGTTTTTTTGTTGTATGCAATAGCACTATATATTATTATATTATGACAGTGGAAGAAACTAACCCACCAAATGCGTGAAAACCAAGAAGTTATATGAAATTAGCTATTATATATACCAGTTTCGATTAGAAGGTTTTATTGGCTTTATATTTTTCTACCAACATATATATAATTACATGGGAAGAAATTTGGTGAATTACATGAGAAGTAATAGTATTCATTGAATAAGCTATCTAGATTTTCTTATGCAAAAAAATGTGGCATCTACTTCACATTGCTCACAGCCCAACAACATTGAATATGATATGGCTATGGAATGGTACTTATGATGAGTTATTTTGATGAGAAACGAATCTCTCCCAAAACACCAAAAACTAGCCGGCAAGTGTACCGGGTCGTATCAAGTAATAAAAACTCACGGGAGTGAGGTCGATCCCACAGGGATTGAAGGATTGAGCAATTTTAGCTTAGTGGTTGATTTAGTCAAGCGAATCAAGTGTTGGTTGGGTGATTTGTGATTTGCAGAATGTAAATTGCATGAAATTAAAGAGAGCGGGAAAGTAAATTGCTGAAACTTAAAGAACAAGAAATTAAATAGCAGAAACTTAAAGTGCAAGAAATGTAAATTGCAGAATCTTAAAGCGCAAGAAATGTAAATGGCTTGAAAAGTAAAGGGGATTGGGATGAGGAATTGCAGAATTTAAACAAGGAAAAACTAAATTGCATCAAATAGAAAAGAAAAAGGGAATTGGGATTGAACCGGATATGAAGCAGAAAAGTAAATGAACATAGAAAGCAGTAAACAGAGAAGTGAAATGGGAAATTCAGATCTCAGGACCCAGAGACTAGAAAAACCAAGTCTAGATCTCAATGCCTTCCTAGATCAAACAAGAACAATAGCAAGGAAATTGTAAATTGCAAAGAAAAGAGATGAAGAACAATAAACCGGAAATGAAATTCAGTAAATAAAGCAGAGAGATCCAAGATTGAGATTGAAACAGAATTTCTTCAATTCTCAAATCCAAGATCCAAGACAAAGGTAAAAATGAAATTGAAAGCAATGAAAGCAAGAAATTAAAGTTCACTCAAGTTCAAAAGCTCTCCGAAAACTATATTGAAAATTCTAAAAGGAAAGCTCCCCGAAGAACTTGAATTCTATCCTATTTATACACTTTCTTCAAATGATCTTCAAGCCTTGAGTTGGGCCTTTGTTCTTGATGGAATTGGGTTGAAAGAGGCCTTGGTTGATTGCTCTTGAAGATTGAAGAAGAACCGAAGTGAACCAATTGAACCGGAAATGAAGTTAGCCAACGTTGGTCTTCAACGTGGCCTTCCCCCTTTGTGATTTAAGTGCCAACGTTAGCCTCCAAGTTAGGGGGCTAACGTTGGAGCTAACGTTGGCTACTTCCAAAGAGTGATTCATATGCCCAACGTTAGCCTCCAAGTTAGGGGGCTAACGTTGGGGCTAACTTCATGCAACCCGGTTCAATTTTCACTTATTCCATTGTCCTCTCTTCACTCCTAGCCATTCCTCTTTGCTTCAACCTTTCTCCAAGCCTTCTTCACCTATCATTGATCAACCAAACTAATCAAAGTTTTGCTCAAAATCATGAGGTATTCAATCTTCCACAATATGCAACAATTATAGCTTAAAACCTCATGAAATGGCATGAATTCACATATAATCAAGGGAATCAAGGGAAACATGAAATTCTACTCAATTAGCTTGCTTGTAGCTTAAGAAAGTGCATAATTCTAATGAAAACAAAAGAAAAAGACTAGCTAAAATGGGCTAAGATGACTTGTCATCAACTTACTACAAGAAAGAGCAGACAAAACACGGTCAAGAGTATATCAAATATTACATTTAGGTTAATGCGCCTGAAATCATTTTCAAATATGAATTTTGTATTGTATATTTATCATTTATTGTCATGTTTTTATTCTTTAAGCGTCAAGAGGAGGAATTGAGGAAGCTGAAAGCCAAGTTGAAAACTAAAATTTAAATGTCCTGGAACATCTTATTTTATATTTGCTAATTGTTACTGTTTCTATTTATTTAATTCTATGTTTTGATTTTCTTCCTTATCAGAAGAAATAAATTAGGGGTAAGGACTTCACGATTTTGATTTGTAAATATGCTCTTGGTTGGTGCTTTACTGATTTGCATAGCACATGTTTAATGAATTGCTTGAATGCTTTTTTTTTTTCTGTCTATGAATTTATTCAATCCTTACTCAAAATTTCTGAAATGGCTATTAGACACTCATTATCCAAGCTATCTTTGTGACAACTTTGTGATTTGAATGTATTAGTTAAATATATATAGTAGCAGAAGAAAATAAATCTACGATATGTCCAAGTTGAAGCTTATTAGTTTCTATATATGTAGCCATTCAACAGTTTTCAATATGCTTACTATGGGAGAGATCATAAGATGGGTTCTTTCCACACCAGTGCAGTTCATTAGAGGCACGTCCTATTTCAAAGAGAAAGGTGATACTGTTATTGGAGGGACCGTGAATGAGAATAGGGTGCTACATATTAAGGCCACCAGGGTTGGCTTAGAGGGAATGCTCTTTCTCAGATTAGAATACTGTTATTGGTGCATCTAAATATAATATTTTAATGTCTTCTGTATTTTTTTAAGAGACTTTACATGGCCAGTATTACATGTAAAGGATATAATATAATATATTTTTATTTGTGTTGTTTAAACAAAAGATATATCTAGTTTATAATGTAAATTTTATGATTTAGATTTTTTTTGAATTTGCCTTTTTTAGACTTATTTTGTGATTATCGTAATTTTGGGATATGATTAAGCTTAAAAAAATAAATCTCATAAAATAGAGTAAGCTATAGTTACGGTTTTAAAATAGGTGACCATAAACAAGCTATGGTCACAGTTTTATAAAAAGGTGGCCATAGAGTAAGCTATGGTCATGGTTTTAAAGTAGGTTGACCATAGATAACGCTATGGTCATGATTTTACAAAAAGATGACCATACAGTAAGCTATGATCACGGTTTTAAAGTAGGGTGACCATAGAATAAGCTATGGTTATAGTTTTACATAAGGGTAATCATAGAGCAAGATATGGTCACGGTAAACAAAACATGTCCTAAAGTGTCAGAATTTAAACACTGCAACCATAACCATAGATTTATGGTCGCGCCAGAATAGGTCACTGATGCGTGAGCATCTTTTCTATCTTTTCCTAGTGAATTTGCATTCAAATTATTGAGTTTAATCAAGATTTAATTACCTTTAGCCACTATGAATGCTACTTTGATTTTTTTTCAATTTCTATTTATTTCAGGTAGCATTCGGATGGATTTGACGGAGTTTTATAGCAGAAAAGGAAGAAAGCTGATGATGTTGTCAACCTTGATCTCCTTGCACTCAAAACGGAATAACTTGAGCTACAGATGTCCAATTGACGTGGTTCCAGCGGCATTGGAAAGCTAACTTCCAAAACTTTCCAACGATATATAATAGTATATCCTTTTCTTCTATTTCATATAGACCACTTGATGCCAAACTTGAGGAAGCTCAAGTTCGGTGCCAGCTCAAAGCCTCCAAAGAGAAATCGCACTGCCATCTCCATGCCAAACTTGAGTTTTCTCAAGTTTGGCGTCAACTCAAGGAAAGCAAGAGAAAGCAACACTGCCTTTTCCATGCCAAACTTGAAGTTCTTCAAGTTCGGCGTCAACCTTAATGAGTCGAGTGGTCCCCAATTCGTCTACAGGCATACGTGAATCAATTAAATTAATTTTGATTTAAAATTTTATTAGTTTTATAATTAGAAAAAGATAATATTTAATTTTAGGAAATATATTTTACATTTATTAGGATTAAATATAAAAAGGAAAAGAATCAGCCATTCGGGCTCTTCTCTTCTCTTCTATCTTATTTTGCAATTTACAGTTTTACAGAATCCTAATTTTCTCTCTGAACCATAAGCAGCTAAACCTCCATTGTTAAGGTTAGGAGCTCTGTCTATTGTTTGGATTGATAATATTACTTTTTTATTTTAATTTATGTACTGATTTATAATTCAAGAATTATTTTCATTCTTTATTTTATGAATCTGGGTAGAATGGAAGTATGACCTTGGTTCTAATTGAGTTCTTGTATAACTTGGAAAAGATCTTTACTTGAACAACAGCTTAAAAATATATTCTCCTAAATTCTAATCATCTGGACTTAACGGGATATGTGACATATAATCCTCTTATATTTGGGTAATTAGGGATTTTATGGCATATAACTAGAATTGAACGTCACCCTCTAATTGGAATTAAGTGACCAAGGAATTGGCGGTTGATAAAAGTTAGGGGAGACTAAAAAGGTCTAAGGAATCAGGGTTTAGTCACTTATAGTTGCCATGAATTGAATCTTGCATGATTAAAATAGTTAGTAAGAAAAGTCAATCCGGAAAATAGATAACTCTGAAGCCTTAACTGTTTCTTCATATATATTTCACAACTTGTTTATTGTCTGCTTTCTGATTCTCTGATTTACTGTTAATGCAATTGATACCCAAACACTACTTTCTGTTTGTCTGACTAAGCAAATCACTTGACCATTGTTGCTTGATCCATCAATCCTCGTGGGATCGACCCTCATTCACCTAAGGTACTACTTGGTACGACCTGGTGCACTTGTCGGTTAGTTTTTGGGTTATAAATTCTGCACCAAGTTTTTGGCGCCGTTGCCGGAGATTGATTGTGATCGACAACTACTGGTTGTTTGATTTTTTAGATTATGCATTTTTGCTTCAATTTCATTTAACTTATTTCTTTAAAATTAAAAAAAATTATTTTGATTTATTTTATTTAAATTTTTTTCTCTTAATTTCTAAAATTAAGTTTGGTATCCCCTTAGTTGTTTTATTCTTCCTAGTTATTTTATTTATTGAGTTTAAATTTTATATCCTTTTTTATTATTAGTTATTTTATTTTCTTAATTATTTAGTTTATTTTCTTTATTTTATTTTTCTTTTTTTTGTTTTCTTTTATATTTAATTTTATTTTCCTTTATGTTCTTTCTTCTTTGCTTGCCTGTTTACCACATGGTGCGTTTAATTCTATTTGGTGCTTTGTGCTAAGGAAAAATAATAGAGAGAGATCACATGAGTTATTACTCACACCCAAGGAGTGATTCTTATTATTGTGGATGGAGGAACTACCCGAATTTCGGTTGGCAAAGTCAAAACCAAAGAAACTTTAGTGCTCCATGTTCCAACTATCAAGAATCATCATCTTTCTACCCAAACTTCAGTGCTCCATGTTCCAACTATCAAGAACCATCATCTCCTTCTTATTCATATCAAGAACCATCATCTCTTGAGCTATCCATGAAAGAATTCATACATGATATGAAGATGAGTCTCAAAATTATAGAGAAATATGTGCAGTTGATTATTGATGAGCGGATATTTTATATGTTTTTTGGGGTTAATTTCATATAGTTTTTAGTATGTTTTAGTTAGTTTTTAGTTTATTTTCATTAGTTTCTAGGCAAAATTCATATTTCTGGACTTTACTATGAGTTTTTGTGTTTTTCTGTAATTTCAGGTATTTTCTGGCTGAAATTGAGGGAGCTGAGCAAAAATCTAATTCAGGCTGAAAAAGGACTGCTGATGCTGTTGGATCCTGACCTCTCTGCACTCGGAATGGAATTTCTAGAGCTACAGGAGTCCAATTTATGCGCTTTTAATTGCGTTGGAAAGTAGACATCCAGGGCTTTCCATCAATATATAATAGTTCATACTTTGCTCAAGGACAGACGACTTAAACTGGCGTTCAACGCCAGTTCCATGTTGCAGTCTGGCGTCCAGCGCCAGAAACACGTTACAAGTTGGAGTTCAACGCCAGAAACAGGTTACAGCCTGGCGTTGAATGCCCAAAACAGCCCAGA
>NC_029792.2:93018814-93070683 GCF_000816755.2 Arachis ipaensis | reverse complement strand
GAATGAATGAATATCTCTTGGATCTCTTAATCAGAATCTTCGTGGTATAAGCTAGATTGATGGCAGCATTTAAGAGAATCCAGAAAGTCTAAACCTTGTCTGTGGTATTCTAAGTAGGATTCAATGATTGAATGACTGTGACGAGCTTCAAACTCGCGAGTGCTGGGCGTAGTGACAGACGCAAAAGGATAGTAAATCCCATTCCGGTACGATTGAGAACCTGCAGATGATTAGCCGTGCGGTGACAGCGCACCTGGACCTTTTTCACTGGAAGGATGGATGGTAGCCATTGACAATGGTGATCCACCAACACACAGCTTGCCATAGGAGGTCGTGCGTGCGTGAATCAGGAAACAGAGGAAAGCAGAATTTCAGAAGACAAAGCATCTCCAAAACTCCAACATATTCTCCATCATTGCATAATAAGTATTTATATTTATGCCATTTTACTCCTTGCAATCAAATTTGATAAGTGAATTGTTTTATTGTTTTCCTGACTAAGAATAATAAGATAACCATAGCTTGCTTCAAACCAACAATCTCCGTGGGATTCGACCCTTACTCACATAAGGTATTACTTGGATGACCCAGTGCACTTGCTGGTTAGTTGTGCGAAGTTGTGAAGAATTGTGATTTCCAATTTCGTGCACCAATTATCAAGCACCAGGAAGAGGAACAAGCAAATTTCTTCCCAAGAGATACAATGCAAGATCCTATGGAAGAAAGTGAAAAAATCAATCAAAGGAGTTCATACTTCAGTGAATTAGAGAACTCTCCACCCTCACACATGGAAGAAGAGGAAGATGCAAATACAAAGGAGGAAGATGCACAAACAAAGGAGGATGATACACAAACAAAGGAGGAAGCCATGCACACTCCATGCTTGCACATTCCAATAATTCCGGAGGAAGCCATACAAGTCCCTATAATTCTATGCATGCAAGCTCCTGAGAAGAAAAATTTGAATGCACTCCCCACATTTGAATTGAAGTCTTCTCCTCCAATACTTGAATATGCTTTCCTTGTTCCTAATGAAGCAGAGAGTGGCATAGAGAGTGAGTTTATTGAACCACCAATTCAAGAAATTCTTGATGAAGGGTACACTCCAACTATCACACAACACCCAAATTTTGAAATCAAAGAAGTGAAGGCAACCAAGGAAAGCACTAAAAGGGAGATTGTGACTAAGAAACAGAAGAAAATATCCATGAAAAAGAGAAGGTTAGCAAAAAATAATCCAACCTCTACCCCAACAAGAAAGGTGAATCAATCTAACCACAATAAAAGAAAGCTTGTTAGGAGAAATTTATATCAGAGGGCACTAATTCTCACCTCTTCCCCCTTGGAGACATTTCTTTTAACCAACTAGAAGAAGAGAATGAAAATTCAACAATCAAGTGTCAAGCTAGTGACATTAAAGAAGCGCTTGTTGGGAGGCAACCCAACTACTAGTATCCTTGGTTTTGCAGTTACTTTGGTTTTAATTTTATAGTTATTTTGATTTTAGCAGTATAGTTATTTTAGTTCTAGTTTTAAATTATTTCATCTCAATTTTTTTTAGAATTTTTCTTGTTTTATATGTGTTTTGGTCATGCAGAGTGGTTAGAACAGGAACAGGAGCAATTAAAAGGAATTTTTGACACCCTGGAGTTTTTCTTTGCTTGGGGACCGATGACCAGAATTCACTCCACATATAAAATGAATCCGTTCCTTGGCAAGCGCACCAAAATATCGTCAAGTAATAACCCACTAGGAGTGGGGTCGAATCCACAGAGATTGGTAGATTTGAGCAATTTTAATCAATGGGTGAATTAGTCAAGCTGAGCAATATAGATTGTAATTGCAGAATTCTAAATGAACAGAAATGTAAATGACTTAAAAAGTAAAGAAAAGCAGTAGAGTACAGAAAAATAAATGGCAAGAATGTAAAGTGCTGGAACATAAATGACTGAATTGTAAAGGGGAAAGGGGAATAACAGGATTTAAAGAAAGCTATAAAGAATAGGGAAGATAAGAATAGGGGAAATTCATTGGGATTAGGAGATATTGTTCTCTTTGGATTAAATCTAGACCATTTCATCTTCAATCATGTAACTCATTGACCTCTTGGCAATCATGGTTGATTGAACCCCAATCCCTTGGTGGTTCAATCTCTTAAATCTTGATAATCAGCCAATTCCTTGGTCTAATTGCTCATGAAAAGAGATATGCTTGGTCCCTGATTATACCACATATCCTCATAGATCCAAATAGTGGGTGGATTATATGTCACCATATCCAATCCCAAAACCCAGATCTACTCAATTGTGAGAAGGAATTTCAAGCATGGTTTCATGTTTCCTTTTCTAAGGTTCCCATGAAATTCATTTTGCATTCAACCTCTTTTCCAAGATGATTGAACACTAGCATGCAGAACAAAATTCCTTCTAGAAAATCAAAGAGAAGATGAAGAGAAGAAAAAATTCACTATCATTAATCCATCAAGTACAACAGAGTTCCCTCTCACAATGAGAGAGAATTTAGCTACTCATAGCTTAGAGAAAAGTACAAGAGATGGAGAAGATGAAGTGTAAAAGCTAAAGCTATCTAACCACTTGCCAACACTTGCTAACCCCTTTTCAGTACTTCTAGGGGTTATTTATACTACTTCTATTATTAGAATTAAGAAAATACAAAAGAGAAAAGAAAATTACAACTACAAAGGAGAAGGAAAAACTCATAAAATGAAGCATGTGCCTGGCGTGTGGCTGGCATTTGAGTGGCGTGCCACGCCTAGCTTCTTAGCTTGGCTTGGCGCGCCACGCCTGGCTCCCCAAGTGGCACGCCCTCTTCAACAAGTAACCTGGCATGCCACGCCTTCGAGCCCAAGTGGCATGCCTAGGGTCTTCTCCTTTGCCTAGTTAGCCTGGCGTGCCACGCCTTCGAGCTCAAGTGGCACACCCAGGCTCTTCCCTTGCTCTTCTTCGTCTTCTCCTTTGCCTAGTTGCCCTGGCGTGCCACGCCTTAAGTCTCAAGTGGCACGCCTAGTCTTCTTTTGCTTTGGTTGCTAGAGTTGGTGTGCCACGCCTTCGACATCAAGTGGCATGCCCAGTAGGTGCTTAAGCTTCTTCAACCATTGGCGTGCCACGCCTAGAACCCAAGTGGCACGCCCATCATTGGGGCTTCCTCTATACTCCTCTGGTCAAACATATTAGCGTGCCACGCCTTTGAGTTCAAGTGGCACGCCCTTACTGGTGTGAACTTCTTCAGGCTTGGCGTGCCACGCCTAGAGCCCAAGTGGCACGCCCAATGTTGTAATTAAGGGTAGCGTGCCACGCCTTCGACATCAAGTGTCACGCCCAATGTTGAGCCTTCAACTCCCCTTTCTGGACCAATGAACTGGCGTGCCACGCCTTCGAGTTCAAGTGGCACGCCTAGTGTTTATGAGGGGGTTGACGTGTCATGCGCAGCTTGGCGTGCCACGCCCCTTTTGTGGTCTTCAAGTATGCTTCCTAGAAAGTATAATTGGTATGCCATGCCATAGTGCTGGCATGCCATGCCCATAGTAAAGCCCCAAAGAGTCCTCTTCTGGAATTGTCAACTGGCGTGCCACGCCCATACTATTTGGTGGCGTTTGTATTAAGTGGCATGCCCAACTTCACACGCCCAGCTCTTTTTTCTTGTTTTCTCCTTCTTTTGTTGCTCTTTTCACCTGAAATTCAACACAAACTCATTTCAAAGAAATGTACCATAATATTCACCAATTACTTCATGAAATTACATTAATTGAATGAGATTATGCTCTTTTTATGGTCCTTTTAGATGAGAGAAAGAGGTAGATGATGCAAGTCATCACAACACCAAACTTAAGCTTTGCTTGTCCCTAAGCAAATCAATGTGAGTTTTTCTTTAATGGATTGAGACTTGTCCTCAAGGAAATTAAACTTATAACTAAGAATAGAGGCTAAGTGTTAACTCATGCATGAACTTTATTGTTTTCATATCATAATGAATTCCTAGACTCTTGAGGATTCTTTTAAGTGCCTGCCTTAGGAGCCCTCTCTATTGATTGTCACCTTGAAGTAGCAAGAATTGTTCCTTTTCTTTTTATTGTTCTTTTCTTTTCACTTCTCTTTTGTTTTTATTTTATTGACCACGACTCTAGGTATTTTGTCTCAAGACGACCCTTTAGATTAGGCTTTCAATTAGCACTCCCAAACCACTTGGTTTTAGGATACTAGGTGTTGAAACACCCCTAAGAATCTACTTGCCCAGGTATCTCTTCTTGACACATCTTCACCACAAGCATCTACTAGGATCTTTGGCTCTTTGAGCAATTTGTTTCTTTCTTTTATCCTAGTAGTTGATGCTCAGAGCCTTGGGTCTTTTACTTACTACTTCTTGGTTCTATGGATATTCAAAGGTTATCCTTAGCTTCTACTTGTCATATCCTCTAAGTCCAATTGTTCATTATGACTTATTCTCTTTCAAATTCATTCAAGGTTCTATACTTAGTTCCTCATCTCTTAGTCTTGAATTATCCCTCTTGGTCTTAGTCTCTTTACTCTTGTTTTTGCACCAACTCACCATTGATTTTCACGAAAACAAACTACTTTTTTGATTTGTGCTGAAACTTAAACAACATTTTCTTTCTCAAACATAAAGGACTCATAAAAAATTTCTAAGACATAAAAAAAACTAAACAATAACTAGATGACAATGCAAACTATTAAGCAGAAATTGTTAAAAGATAGGATGCAACCATGGGACTCAACAACCATTGAGCAGCTTCAATTTATTGGCCCTTTTTCCTTTATCTTTCTTCTTGGAGGAGGAGTCATCACCATCCTTCTTTCTCTTGGATGATCCTTCCTGTGCTTTGATATTCTTGGGTTTCCAAAAACCTAGCCTCCTCATGTAATTCCTTTCATTTTCTATGTGCTTATCCACAATTTTCTCTTGTCTTGCACTGAGTTCTTCTACTTTTTGCATGAATGTTGGATAATTGGGGGTCATACTGGCTACTGCATTACACAAGTGGTTCAATTTTGCTTGTGCGTAGCAGTCATATTGCCTTCTTGCTATGGTTCTGGCCTCATAAAGGGCTCTAAATTCAGCAAGATTCTCCTGTTGAATTTGTTGTTTCTCCATGATTGTGTTGAGGCTGCCCTTCATCTCTTTCCAATGGAATTGGCCTTATTGCTCCTTCATGTACTCCATGCTTTCTTGGCGTTGTTGAATGCTTTCTTGCATTTGGTCCCATTGCTTTTGTTGCTCCCTCAATTAGTTTACATCTTCTCTCAAGTGGTGTATATCTCCTTGAATTTGGTGTATATCTCCTTGCATTTGATCCCAGTTGAAACCTTCAGAAAATTGTGGATATGGTGGTGGTGGAAGTGGTAGGTATAATTTTGAAGAAGGGTTGGTTCTTGTTATATTTTTCTAAGTGAATTTTATCATGTTAAATAATGGTTGGAGTCTTGGAAATTTGGATATTTTTACATGCTAACTTACAAGAAGGTATCAACGTAATGTAATGTTAACGGCCCGGTTTCACCCGGTTTTCACCCGGTATAATTTTGGCCCGAAAGTGTATTGATTTTATCGGGTCTAGGGCCGGGTTCGGGTCTAATAAATAGACCCGGTGTATATTTCGGGTTGGGTCTGGGTCACATCAAACTCGGCTTCACCCGGCCCATGTGCACCCCTAGGTATTATGGTTGAAACTCAGCTTCTTCTTTTTGTGGTGGACCTTCTATCTTTGTCATTAATCCATTGCACATTGAGAACACAGATTTCATTTAAAATTTCTTCAAATCCAGGGTCTTGTTACTTCATCCTCTCTTCATAGCTCTGGGTGGAATTTGTACGCTTCACCATCAGCATTCTCTCTATGTTGGCAGGGCTATAGTCAATAGCCTTCCCCCTCACATAGCTTAGGTAATCAAAGGGTTGCCCAGGCTATGGCATAGCATTAGCATAAAATTCCCTAACCAAGCTTTCTACCACTTTCTTTGGTGGGTTGCACAAGAGTGTCCACCCTCTGTTGTTGATCTCAATATTGATCTCTATGTGCTCATTCCTTCCATGTTGCAAGCCCACCTCCAGAATAATTTTCCTCTCACTCACCCACCCATAAAATTGGTTTTGGTTGAATGATGAGAGAAACTTGTACTCGTTGAAGTTGGATGATCTAGAGGCAGTTTCCCTGGTCCATTTTTTCTTTGATGAGGAGGCTTTTGGTGGTGCCATTGAGGTGAGAAGAGAGGGTTTTTGAAAGGGTGGTGAGGGGTTGAAGAAAGAAACAAAGAGAGCAAAGCAAAGATTTACTTCAACACCAAACTTAAGACTTGATTGTCCCAATCAAGAAAATAAGAATGAGGAGATAAAGAAAGAAAGGAAGCAAGAATGATGAGGGATGTTTCGGTTGTGATGGATTAGGTTGTAGTGTGGAGCTGATGAGTGGATAATTTATACGCTTTTTGGCATTGTTTTTACTCAGTTTTCAGTATAATTTAATTGGTTTTTAGTATATTTTTATTATTTTTTAATTAAAATTCACATTTCTGGACTTTACTATGAGTTTGTATATTTTTCTGTGATTTCAGGTATTTTATGGCTGAAATTGAGGGACTTGAGCAAAAATCAGATTCAGAGGTTGAAGAAGGACTGCAGATGCTGTTGGATTCTGACCTCCCTGCACTCAAAGTGGATTTTCTAGAGCTACAGAACTCCAAATGGCACGCTCTCAATTGCGTTGGAAAGTAGACATCCAGAGCTTTCCAGCAATATATAATAGTCTATACTTTGCCGGAGTTTAGACGACGCAAACTGGCGTTCAACGCCAGTTCCATGCTGCATTCTGGAGTTAAACGCCAGAAACAGGTTGCAAAGTGGAGTTAAACGCTAGAAACAGGCTACAAACTGGCGTTCAACTCCAAGAGAAGCCTCTACACGTGTAAAGCTCAATGCTCAGCCCAAGAACACACCAAGTGGACCCCGGAAGTGGATTTCTGCATCATTTACTCATTTCTGTAAACCCTAGTAACTAGTTTAGCATAAATAGGACTTTTTACGATTGTATTTACATCTTTGGATTATCTTTAGTTTCATCTTTAGATCACGTTTAGGGGCTGGCCTCTCGGCCATGCCTGGACCTTCTGTGGTATTCCGAGTAGGATTTGGGAAGGGATGGCTGTGACGAGCTTCAAACTCGCGAGTGCTGGGCGTAGTGACAGACGCAAAAGGATAGTAAATCTTATTCCAGTATGATCGAGAACCGACAGATGATTAGCCATGCAGTGACAGCGCATTGGACCATTTTCACAGAGAGGATGGGATGTAGCCATTGACAATGGTGATTGTAACAACCCTAGTTTTTGAAAATCAAATAATTAGTTATTTGTGATTTATTTTAAGAAAATTATTTTGCTAAAGGTAATTAAATAGAGTTTCATGATAATTAAAGTTTAAATTAATTAGAATTTTTATATAAACTTTATTAGATATTTGGTATAATTGAAATTACAGCTATGAGGATAGCTGTGCCTCGCATCGATTCGTCATTCGGAACTCGATTAAACTATGTCTATTTGCAGTCATTAAGGTCCAATCCACACCAAACAATCAACATTAAGGTGATCAGTCTTAATATTTCAAGTAAGGCACGAACATTCCCAAAATGAGCACTCATAGACATTCATGCCAAATGTATCTTGAAGATACCCTAACAGCATGAGACACACAAGTAGAATATGCAATGAAGCATAGTCAGTCCACTCCCCAGGCTCTATTGGGAACAAACTGCTCTGATACCAAATTGTAACGACCCAATTTTCAATATGTCTAGATCATACCGGAAACTGAGCGCTACCAATTTGTCTTCCTAATTATTATCTATTATTTAATGTATAAGCCTGTTCCTTGTTAGAACGTTGTCAATTTTACGAGTAACTTTCTTTTTTAACTTATATCGTTGCGAGCGAGGGAGTAAAATAAATAAGTACACACATATAGAAATAATAAGGAAGCATAAAGAAACATATAACACAACTAAAAATATACATAATGTACACTATAACAAAACATGTAGCGTTCACAAAAGATCAAGTTAGTTTACATCCTCGTCATCCTACGTAGCTAATATATACACGACACTCCCAGAGCCTGGCCCATACAGAAAGCCGTTAAACTGGCGCCCAAGCTAGCCTAACCACTATATAGCTCCTAGCTCTCGGGTGTACTAACACAAGTGAGAGACTAACTAACAGATAATGTCAGACTAGAGTGTCATCAAAAGAATACCGCTACGGCTGCCAAACTATATCTACATGTGGCCATTCAGAAGATCATCGTGAGGCTCGCCCATCTCTTCATTCTTCTCTATCTCTATCTCAGGGATCCTCCTCCTCCTCATCGTCTGCGGTTACAGCTATACGCTCAGATCCCCCAGAAATGCTGGTATCACTATGTACAAAACCATTTGCGAGCACAGGTCCGTTCGCGTATATAGGAGCTACCTCACCATCCGGTAGTGCCGGCTCATCAGGCTGTGGAAAGTCGGGGATCGGCTCAGGGGGAAAATCCCACTCTGGTGGTATCACAGGTACGTAGTCACCAGCTAACTCAGGCTCATCAGGAATGATAGGCTCAGGTACCACCTCATTCAAAGGTTGAGCTGGTATAGGATGTCCGGAACCATCAGGAAAAGGATGTCCAGGTGCGTTAGGGTGTAACCAGGATAAGGGAAAGTCGTAAGGAGCATCGGGGTCAAAATGCGGGCTATACAGAAGATATTGGAAGGAACAGTTTCGTAATGCGTAACGTCTCATACGAGGCTTCGTACTCAAAATGTAGTAACCATAGTACACTGGGTCCTCATAAATGTAAAGGTCTTCGACTTCATAGAATATCATGCCCATCTCCATCTGGGGGGAGGAAGGGAAAGAAGGGGGTAAGAACTGGGGAGTCCTTAGTAGGGTCGGGGTTATTAGTTACATTCATTTATTCGATTCTGATTAGCAGATGGATATTAGAATATAGTAAAGTAGTAAATAGTAGTTATAAATAGATAGAAAAATAGAAAACAGAACACAATAGAAGAACACAAGGAAATAAAGCACAGACGTAGCACTCAAGCAGACAAAAATAAAGAAATAGTTCACACACAAGAAGGAAAGCAGCAGAGAATAATGCCCAGACAAGAATGATGCATGTCTAGCCCTAGTACAGGCCATGAGCTCATTTGTTGGTTAGCACCTGCATTCCCGACATTTATCCGGTCACGAGTTCACGATTTCCCGGATACGATTTTCCGTTCAAATAAATGCGCATATAATTATTAGCAGCTCTATTGAGACAGCCTCTGCTTTCTACTCGCAGGAAATATATACTCTTGGGAACGTAAAATTACTCTTGGGTTGCCTTAGGGCAACAGAAAAATAAACAAACATCTCTTGGGTTGCATTAAGCAACAAACAAATAAATAATATCTCTTGGGTTGCATTAAGCAACATATATATATATATTACTCTTCTCTTTATATCTCTTTACTCTGCTCTGATTTCTCTTGTCTCTGTATCTCTTTACTCTTCTCTGGTTACTCTGTTCTTTGTATCTCTTTTCTCTTCTCTTTACTTTACTCTGGTTACTCTGTTTTCTGTGTTTCTCTACTCAGCTCTGATTGCTCTGCTTAACGTATGTATTTTAAGCTTTTGTAAATTTCGGTATGAATAGTTAGCCTATCCCAAGTATAGGTTCATTAAGTCTATACTGAAACAGTTTAACTTATCATATAATACCTAACCCGAGTCGCAACTCAAGGACTAACTATGTTGCCCTAGTTTGTTCGCTAGTCTCTGTCTGTTTTCTGTCATTAAAACTTTACAGACTCTTTCTTCAATTTTTATCTTTTCTTCAAATTTTTATCTTTTATTTATCATTGCCTCACTAATATGTTCTTACCACTCCCTAAGGGTTTTATGAAGGTAATTATGGGATTCTGCCATGATTCCTAAGGAAGAACATCAAGAAAACACATGTTTTGCATGGTTTTCCTTGAAAACCGAATTGAAATGGGAGGGAGACAGCCATCTCACGTTATTTCCATCCTTGATATGTTACATGGTTATGTAGAGGAAGAAGAGAGGATCATTTTGGTGAAATCGGAGTTTTGATTTGAGTTTTAGTTCAGAAGAAATCAGGCTTTGAAGATTAAGTGTTCATGAAAGTTTCTCTCTTTTCTCTCTTGTTATTTTCGGCCAAAATGATGAAATGAGACAGCCTTTGAGGTCTTGGGGGTGTAAGGTGAGTTGTGATTGGTTGGCTTGGAGGTGGATTAAAATAATATTAAAATATCTCTGGTGTACAACTACTAAAACTAGGTGTATCGGAACACTCGTAAAAACATCTCTAAAAATTATTTTCTGAGCTACTAGCATAAATGACACTAGTAACATATTTATTATGAGAGTAGAA
Source organism: Arachis ipaensis (assembly GCF_000816755.2). Taxonomy (NCBI): domain Eukaryota; kingdom Viridiplantae; phylum Streptophyta; class Magnoliopsida; order Fabales; family Fabaceae; genus Arachis; species Arachis ipaensis. The sequence goes on along the minus strand of NC_029792.2, from coordinate 93,060,228 downwards.
CATGTATAATGAGGCTTTAGCATTGCTAAATTCATCAGAGAGTGCTGGTGCTAAGCTACACCAGTAAACTGTAAACCCGGTTAAACCGATTTTCTGTTTTTAACTAAAACTGACCAGGTAACATTATAATATTATTCAAGAAGCTTATAATACTAATATAATGATAATATCATCCTATTATCTCTCTTCTCTCATAAATCGAGTTCGGTTCGTCAAACTGAGACTATTTACGAAAAACCGAATCAAAACTTCTAACGGATACGGTTCAAAAACCAGGTTCTTCGTGACCGCGTTATCGAGCTTGCCTCGGAAAAGGTTCTAGCTTAAAGATGACATAATGACAATGAGGATTGAGATACTTGATGATATATCAAAGGTTTTCCCTTACCGATCTTCCGGAGAAATCCATACTTTCAGAAAAGATTTCGCATTCTCGAAAACCGGGGTTGTTACATTCTACCCTCCTAAAAGAAAATTTTGCCCTCAAAATTTCAGTTACCTGAGAACAGATGCGGGTAATCAGCTCTCATCTTATCTTCCAATTCCCAAGTGTGCTCTTCTTCTCCTCTTGGTTCTCATGCTACTTTGACTAAGCGAACAGTCTTGCCTCTTAGCTGCTTATCACTACTTTCTACGATCTGAACTGGTGATGCTTGATATGTCAAATCATTTTATAACTGTACTATTTCTGGTTGTGAAATGTGAATCTCATCAGGAACATATTTCTTAAGTTGCAAGACATAAAAAAAACATCATGAAGGTTTGATAAATAAGGAGGAAGGGCTATTTGATAAGCTACTAGACCGACTCTTTTAAGTATTTGGAAAGGTTCTATGTATCGTGGGTTAAGCTTTTTAGTCTTAAGGGCTCTACCTATTCCAGTAATCGAAGTTACTTCTAGAAACACATGATCTCCCTCACTAAACTCTAAGGGTCTACGTCTATTATCGGTATAGCTCTTTTGACGGCTCTGTGCGGTCTGGGTCTTCTGGCGAATCCCCTTTATCTTCTCAGTAGTTTCTTGCACTAAGTCTGGACCTAATACACTAGCTTCTCTGTCATCATTCCAACACAATGGTGTCTGACATCTTCTTCCGTAGAGAGCTTCATATGGTGCCATCCCGATACTTTGTTGGTAACTGTTGTTGTAGACGAACTCGACCAATGGCAAATACCAATCCCAACTGCCCTGGTTATCCATCACACAAGATCTTAACATGTCTTCCAATGTCTGGATTGTTCACTTTGATTCTCCATCTGTCTGAGGATGGTATGCTGTACTCATATGCAATTCTGTTCCTAAAGCTTTCTGGAAAGCTCCCCAGAATCTGGAAGTAAACCTTGGATCTCGATCTGAAACAATTGACGAAGGTATCTCGTGCAATCATACGATTTCACACAAATTCTGTTCTTGTACCTCCATACACTACTATGATCCTGTCTCACAGCTTCTGGTCCTTCTGCTCCCATACGTCTCAACATTGTCATCATTTCTGAATCCTAAACACAATCTTTGGTATATCTAGCTCGCTTACTCGAATTTGGTGATAACTCGATCGCAAGTCAATCTTAGAGAACATAGTTGCACCTTTCAACTGATCCATCAAATCATCTATCCGTGAAAGTGGATACTTGTTCTTGATAGTGACTTTATTTAGCTGTCGGTAATCCACGCAAAGTCGCATTCCACCATCCTTCTTCTATACTAGTAATACCGGAGCTCCCCAAGGTGTTGCGCTGGGACGAATAAATTTCTTTCCAAGTAGCTCATCCAACTGCTTCTTCAACTCTGCAAGTTCCAATGGTGACTTCCGGTACGGTGCTATGGAAATCAGTCCAGTTCCAGGCACTAGTTCAATAGCTTCGATTTGACGTATAATCTTTATACGTGCCATGCAAAGTCGTGCCATGTTTTTCTTCGTTGCTTTCATTGGAATTCTCTAGTTTGAATTTTCTCCTTAGAATGTGATTTGATTGTTTTCCAACCATACCTTGTCATTCTTGTACACCTTTACTTGCCTATGAATCTGATTGCTTACATAATTCTTTGAATATTCATCATTGACAATGCCTATACTTTTGTTCATATATCCTGCTTTCTTTGATTTTAGTTTGAACTTATGTTATTCTAGCAATTTTCGAGGGCAAAAATTTTTCTAAGGTGGGTATGATAAAAGGTTATATCATTTAATTTGAATAATTAATATTGATTTTAAGTTATATTTTATAAACATGTGATTAATATGTTCATTTTATATTTTAAATTAGAAATAATTGATTGAGCCTAGAAATATGTTGATAAATAATGTTTCCTAAATATTAATAGAGTATATTTGATTTTAAAATTACTCTACCCTTCAATTTTATCAAAATATCTATTCATATCTATCCATATTCTTTTATAAAATCCCTAATTTCTAACCCTAATTCCCAAATTGAATCAAAAACCCTAATTCCTAATTTCAAACCCTAACCCTTCCACCCTCACCATCCCTCAGCCGTACCCCACCCCCTTTCTTCCTAAACACAACACGCACAAACAAAAGAAAGAAACAGAGAAATGAAAAGGGAGAACAGAGGGCTTGGAATCGAAGAGGAGGGAGACGTCGTCACCACCTCCGTCGCGTGACACCACCGGTCATTGCTGTTGAGCCGTCGTCGGTTCTTTGTATCTCTTTTCTTATCTCTTTACTTTACTCTGGTTACTCTGTTTTCTGTGTTTCTCTACTCAGCTCTGATTGCTCTGCTTAACGTATGTATTTTATTATTATTTTTATTAAAATATTATTTTTAATTAAATATTATTATTTAATATTTTATTGTTACTTATTATTTTATTATTAAATTTTTGAAAATTAACTTTACTTTAACCTTTAACCTTTAAAATTCACTTTTTACCACCCGTAACTTTTAATATTTCTACTTTTACCATCCTAAATTTTTAGAAATTACAAAATAAACCCCCAAACACCAAAATATTTACTTCCTTGACCTTTTATGGATCAAAAAGGTGTTCTTCATTGTTCTTCACCACACTCAAAGTGTTCTTCATGTTCTTCGTAAATTCTTCAGATTCTTTCTTTGTTTTTACCCGTTTTTCAGTCTTTTCAGCAACCGATTTTTACCAAAATTCAAAATAAATTTCCAGCCACTAAAACCCCATCTTTTCTACATGATTTTAACATAAATTGAACCTCAATTTAAGCTCTAGGATTTCGTTTTCCAGCAGCCACAAGAACACACTGAATTTCATCAAATTTCATCAAATTTTCACCAAAATTTCAACAAGAATTACTCATACAAACAATCAATTTCAAGCACAGCCAAACAATATCATAATCACACAACTCAAACACAATCAATCAAGATTAAATTCGTCAATTCCTACCTGGTTTTGCTGCTCCTAATTCGGTTAAACTTTTAGGTGGTCCTTAAGCATTTTTTCCTCCTAAATCACATCAAGAACAACTTTAAATCCAAAAACTCTCAACTGACCAAATCTCACTCAGTATGGTAGGAAGAGATATCTCACCTTATACTTGCTGGAAATTCACATTTCTTGGCCCTCAAGTCAAGTTAAGCATGATTCCTAAGGAAGAACATCAAGAAAACACATGTTTTGCATGGTTTTCCTTGAAAACCGAATTGAAATGGGAGGGAGACAGATATCTCACCTTATTTCCATCCTTGATATGTTACATGGTTATGTAGAGGAAGAAGAGAGGATCATTTTGGTGAAATCAGAGTTTTGATTTGAGTTTTAGTTCAGAAGAAATCAAGCTTTGAAGATTAAGTGTTCATGAAAGTTTCTCTCTTTTCTCTCTTGTTATTTTCGGCCAAAATGATGAAATGAGACAGCCTTGGAGGTCTTGGGGGTGTAAGGTGAGTTGTGATTGGTTGGCTTGGAGGTGGATTACAATAATATTAAAATATCTCGGGTGTACAACTACTAAAACTAGGTGTATCGGAACACTCGTAAAAACATCTCTAAAAATCATTTTCTGAGCTACTAGCATAAATGACACTAGTAACATATTTATTATGAGAATATAACATGTATAGTGAGGCCTTAGCATTGCTAAATTCATCAGAGAGTGCTGGTGCTAAGCTGCACCAGTAAACCGTAAACCCGGTTAAACCGATTTTCTGTTTTTAACTAAAACTGACCAGGTAACCTTATAATATTAATCAAGAAGCTTCTAATACTAATATAATGATAATGTCATCCTATTATCTCTCTTATCTCATAAATCGAGTCCGGTTCGTCAAACTGAGACTATTTACGAAAAACCGAATTAAAACTTCTAACCGATACGGTTCAAAAACCAGGTTCTTCAAGACCGCGTTATTGAGCTTGCCTCGGAAAAGGTTCTAGCTTAAATATGACATAATAACAATGAGGATTGAGATACTTGATGATATATCAAATTTTTCCCATTACTGATCTTCCGGAGAAATCCGTAATTTTAGAAAAGATTTCGCGTTCTCGAAAACCGGGGTTGTTACATTCTACCCTCCTAAAAGAAAATTTTGCCCTCAAAATTTCAGTTACCTGAGAACAAATGCGGGTAATCAGCTCTCATCTTATCTTCCAATTCCCAAGTGTGCTCTTCTTCTCCTCTTGGTTCCCATGCTACTTTGACTAAGCGAACAGTCTTGCCTCTTAGCTGCTTATCACTTCTTTCTACGATCTGAACTGGTGATGCTTGATATGTCAATTCATTTTATAACTGTACTGTTTCTGGTTGTGAAACATGACTCTCATCGAGAACATATTTCTTAAGTTGCGAGACATAAAAAAAAACATCATGAAGGTTTGATAAATAAGGAGGAAGGGCTATTTGATAAGCTACTAGACCGACTCTTTTAAGTATTTGGAAACCTTCTATGTATCGTGGGTTAAGCTTTTTAGTCTTAAGGGCTCTACCTTTTCCAGTAATCGAAGTTACTTCTAGAAAGACATGATCTCCCTTACTAAACTCTAAGGGTCTACGTCTATTATCGGCATAGCTCTTTTGACGGCTCTGTGCGGTCTGGATCTTCTAGCGAATCCCCTTTATCTTCTCAGTAGTTTTTTGCACTAAGTCTGGACCTAAGACACTAGCTTCTTTGTCATCATTCCAACACAATGGTGTCTGACATCTTCTTCCGTAGAGAGCTTCATATGGTGCCATCCCGATACTTTGTTGGTAACTGTTGTTGTAGACGAACTCGACCAATGGCAAATACCTATCCGAACTGCCCTGGTTATCCATCACACAAGATCTTAACATGTCTTCCAATGTCTGGATTGTTCACTCTGATTCTCCGTCTGTCTGAGGATGGTATGCTGTACTCATATGCAATTCTGTTCCTAAAGCTTTTTGGAAAGCTCCCCAGAATCTGGAAGTAAACCTCGGATCTCGATCTGAAACAATTGACGAAGGTATCTCGTGCAATCGTACGATTTCTTGAATATATAGCCGTGCTAGCCTTTCTAAAGTATAGTCAACTCGAATCGGAAGAAAATGTGCTGATTCTGTTAACCTGTCCACAATCACCCAAATAGCATCGTGTCCTGTTGAGGTCCTTGGCAATCCCATGACAAAATCCATAGTGATCTGCTCCTATTTCCATTGTGGTATTTCCAAGGGTTGCAGGGTTCCTGACAGCTTCTAATGTTCCACCTTCACTTTCTGGCAGGTTAAACTTTTCGAGACATAATCAGCTACTTCTTTCTTTAAGCCCGGCCACCAGAACGTTTGTTTCAAATTTTGATACATCTTTGTTACTCCAGGATGCATGGAGAATCTACTTTGATGAGCTTCTGCAAGAATCTTTTGTCGCAAATCCCCAGAGTTAGGCATACAAATTCTGTTCTTGTACCTCCATACACTACTATGATCCTGTCTCACAGCTTCTGGTCCTTCTGCTCCCATACGTCTCAACATTGTCATCATTTCTGAATCCTAAACACAATCTTTGGTATATCTGTCTCGCTTACTAGAATTTGGTGATGACTCGATCGCAAGTCAATCTTAGAGAACATAGTTGCACCTTTCAACTGATCCATCAAATCATCTATCCGTGAAAGTGGATACTTGTTCTTGATAGTGACTTTATTTAGCTGTCGGTAATCCACGCAAAGTTGCATTCCACCATCCTTCTTCTTTACTAGTAATACCGAAGCTCCCCAAGGTGTTGCGCTGGGACGAATAAATTTCTTTCCAAGTAGCTCATCCAACTGCTTCTTCAACTCTGTAAGTTCCAATGGTGACATCCGATACGGTGCTATGGAAATCAGTCCAGTTCCAAGTACTAGCTCAATGCTGAATTCTATCTCTCGCTGAGGAGGAAACTCAGGTATGTCGTCCCGGAAAACATCAGGAAATTCCTTCACCACTCAGATTCGTTCTAAGCTTAGTTCACTGTCATTCGAGCTAGCCGCTAACAGAACGTACCCCTCACAATCACTCTCGTCTAATGTAACTCTTACAGAATTCAGATATAAAGTATGAGACAGAAATGGTTTAATATCACAACTATCAGACGGAATAACAGTAGTTCTTTCATAGCAATCAAGGAAAACATGATACTTAGACAGCCAATCTAATCCTAGAATAACTTCTAAATCACATAGAGGCAAACAGATTAGATCATGTATAAAAGTTCTATTCCTAATAGTGAATGGTACTTGCAGGCACACTAAACTAGTCAAAGCATTTTAGGATGCAGGTGTATGGATAATTAGATCAAAGTTCAACTCAGAGAAATCTAGTTTCAACTCACAAGCAACAGTTAAAGAAATAATGGAATGCGATGCACCCGAATCATACAGTACAGTTAGAAATCGATTCTTGACGTAACACTGACCTTGAATTAGGGTGTCTAATTGCATAGCATCATCAGCAGTCATGGCAAACACTCGACCTTATTGCTGGGTTCGCACTAGATTCCGAACAAACTTTCTTGGGTAGATCCTAGCTGTGTGTCCAGATTCCTCACAAGTAAAATAAGCGTTCGTTCCTTACAGCATCCAAATATAACATAACCATAACCATGGAGATCATAACAGCTATGAGGATAGTTGTGCCTCGCATCGATTCGTCATTCGGAACTCGATTAAACTATGTCTATTCGCAGTCATTAAGCTCCTATCCGCACCAAACAATCAACATTAAGGTGATCAGTCTTAATATTTCAAGTAAGGCACGAACATTCCCAAAATGGGCACTCATAGACATTCATGCCAAATGTATCTTGAAGATACCCTAACAGCATGAGACACACAAGCAGAGTATGCAATGAAGCATAGTCAGTCCACTCCCTAGGCTCTATTGGGAACGAACTGCTCTGATACCAAATTGTAACGATCCAAATTTCAATATGTCTAGATCATACCGGAAAATGAGCACTACCAATTTGTCTTCCTAATTATTATCTATTATTTAAAGTATAAGCCTGTTCCTTGTTAGAACGTTGTCAATTTTACGAGTAACTTTTTTTTTTAACTTATATCGTTGCGAGCGAGGGAGTAAAATAAATAAGTACACACATATAGAAATAATGAGGAAGCATAAAGAAACATATAACACAGCTAAAAATATACATAATGTACACTATAACAAAATATGTAGCGTTCACAAAAGATCAAGTTAGTTTACATCCTCCTCATCCTACGTAGCTAATATATACACGACACTCCCAGGGCCTGGCCCAAACAGAAAGCCGCTAAACTGGCGCCCAGGCTAGCCTAACCACTATATAGCTCCTAGCTCTCGGGTGTACTAACACAAGTGAGAGACTAACTAACAGATAATGTCAGACTAGAGTGTCATCAAAAGAATACCGCTACGGCTAGCAAATTATATCTACACGTGGCCATTCAGAAGATCCTCGTGAGGCTCGCCCATCTCTTCATTCTGCTCTATCTCTATCTCAGGGATCCTCCTCCTCCTCATCGTCTGCGGTTACAACTATACGCTCAGATCCACCAGAAACGATGCTATCACTATGTACAAAACCATTCACGAGCACAGGTCCGTTCGCGTATATAGGAGCTACCTCACCATCCGGTAGTGCCGGCTCATCAGGCTGTGGAAAGTCGGGGATCGGCTCAGGGGGAAAATCCCACTCTGGTGGTATCACAGGTATGTAGTCACCAGCTAACTCAGGCTCATCAGGAATGATAGGCTCAGGTACCACCTCATTCAAAGGTTGAGCTGGTATAGGATGTCCGGAACCATCAGGAAAAGGATGTCCAGGTGCGTTAGGGTGTAAACAGGATAAGGGAAAGTTGTAAGGAGCATCGGTGTCAAAATGCGGGCTATACAGAAGATATTGGAAGGAACGGTTTCGTAATGCGTAACGTCTCATACGAGGCTTCATACTCAAAATGTAGTAACCATAGTACACTGGGTCCTCATAAATGTAAAGGTCTTCGACTTCATAGAATATCATGCCCATCTCCATCTGAGGAGAGGAAGGGAAAGAAGGGGGTAAGAACTGGGAAGTCCTTAGTAGGGTCGGGGTTATTAGCTACGTTCATTTATTCGATTCCGATTAGCAGATGGATATTAGAATACAGTAAAGTAGTAAACAGTAGTTATAAATAGATAGAAAAATAGAAAACAGAACACAACAGAAGAACACAAGGAAATAAAGCACAGACGTAGCACTCAAGTAGACAAACATAAAGAAATAGTTCACACACAAGAAGGAAAGCAACAGAGAATAATGCGTAGACAAGAATGATGCATGTTTAGCCCTAGTACAGGCCATAAGCTCATGTGTCGGTTAGCACCTGCATTCCCGACATTTATCCGATCACGAGTTCACGATTTCCCGGATACGATTTTCCGTTCAAATAAATGCGCATATAATTATTAGCAGCTCTATTGAGACAGCCTCTGCTTTCTACTCGCAGGAAATATATACTCTTGGGAACGGAAAATTACTCTTGGGTTGCCTTAGGGCAACAGAAAAATAAACAAACATCTCTTGGGTTGCAATAAGCAACATATATATATTTATATATATAATCTCTTTATTATATTACTCTTCTCTTTATATTTCTTTACTCTGCTCTGGTTTCTATTTTCTCTGTATCTCTTTACTCTGATCTGGTTACTCTGTTCTCTGTATCTCTTTTCTCTTCTCTGATTACTCTTTCCATCTGTATCTATATTACTCTTTTTCTCTTTATCTCTTTACCTTACTCTGGTTACTCTGTTTTCTGTGTTTCTCTACTCAGCTCCGATTGCTCTGCTTAACGTATGTATTTAAAGCTTATGTAAATTTCAGTATGAATAGTTAGCCTGTCCCAAGTATATGTTCATTAAGTCTATACTGAAACAGTTTAACTTTTTATATAATACCTAACCCTAGTCGCAACTCAAGGACTTACTATGTTGCCCTAGTTTGTTCGCTAGTCTCTGTCTGTTTTTCTGTCATTAAAATTTTACAGACTTTTTCTTTAATTTTTATCTTTTCTTCAACTTTTTATCTTTTATTTATCTTTGCCTCACTAATATGTTCTTACCACTCCCTAAGTGTTTTATGAAGGTAATTATGGGATTCTGCGCTTAAAGTTGTCTTTCTAAAACTTTTATAGAAAACTACCTTTTTCGCATTATTTTATTATTTTTATTAAAATATTATTTTTAATGAAATATTATTATTTAATATTTTATTATTATTTATTATTTTATTATTAAATTTTTGAAAATTAACTTTACTTTAACCTTTAACCTTTAAAATTCATTTTTTACCACCCTAACTTTTAATATTTCTACTTTTACCACCCTAACTTTTAGAATTACAAAATAACCCCCCAAACACCAAAATATGTCTAGATCACGACTACCAATAGAGCCAATAGAGCCAGAGGCGTAGAGGAAGGGAGGCAGAACCGCGAGATAGAAGAGCCACTGTGACTGTCGTTGCTGCCATGAGTGTGGTCCACCGTCGAGCTGCACACTGCCATTGGCGTCAGAAACCACCCTTAGAACCACTACTGCTTTGGTGAGCTCTGTCCCCTGTTTTTGCTTTCTTGTCCTACCAATTTGTTCTTCTTTGCAGAATAGTAATCAGCAAACTACGGAAGGGAACTCATGCTTCCATCTGAAGGGGGAAGGGAGAGAGAAGGGGTAAGAACTGGGGAGTTCTTAGTTGGACCGGGGTTATTAGTTACGTTCATTAATTCCATATTGTTTAGTAGATAAATAGCAGAATATCGAGAAGCAGTAGACAGAAAAAATAGATAAATAGAAAAAATAGAGAAAACAAAAAGCAAAACACAAACAAAAGAATACAAGTAAACAAAACACAGACACAGAGAATAGAATAAAAACAAAGAAGGCATACATTCAAACAACAATCATAACAGAGGAAATGCGCAACCAAATATGATGCATGTCTAGCCCTAGTGCAGGTAATGAGCTCATCTGTCGGTTACATACCCGCTCCCGACGTTACCCAGTAACCTCTGTCTAGATAAGGCTTTCCTGTTGGCAATATCCACTACAAGCAACCTTTGTCTTGCAGGGTGGCACTTATTAGCCGATATACGCCCAACAGACTCACTGTAAGCAACCTCTGTATTACAGGAGCAACAACATACTCACTGTAAGCAACCTCTGTCTTACAGGAGCAACAACACACTCACTGTAAGCAACATCTGTCTTACAGGAGCAACAACACACTCACTATAAGCAACCTCTGTCTTACAGGAGCACACTCATCTCGATACCTCTGTAAGCAACCTATGTCTTACAGCAAAGCATTATAGCAAGGTATCCCAGGAAAGCGTTCTTAGTGGTCGTACCACCATCTATCTGACTGCCTCTCTGCAGCAGATTCTTACATAATCATTCTCATTATCATCATTCATTAAAAATATTTTGGTAGTCGTGATCTAGACATTTTGGTATCAGAGCAGTTTGTTCCCAATAGAGCCTGGGGAGTGGACTGACTACGCTTCATTGCATACTCTGCTTGTGTGTCTCATGCTGTTAGGGTATCTTCAAGATACATTTGGCATGAATTTCTATGAGTGTTCATTTTGGGAATGTTCGTGCCTTACTTGAAATATTAAGACTGATCACCTTAATGTTGATTGTTTGGTGCGGATAGGACCTTAATGACTGTGAATAGACATAGTTTAATCGAGTTCCGAATGACGAATCGATGCGAGGCACAGCTATCCTCATAGCTGTTATGATCTCCATGGTTATGATTATGTTATATTTGTTTTTTGTAAGAAACGAACGCTTATTTTACTTGTGAGAAATCTGGACACACAGCTAGGATCTACCCAAGAAAGTTTGTTTGGAATCTAGTGCGAACCCAGCAACAAGGTCGAGTGTTTGCCATGACTGCTGATGATGCTATGCAATTAGACGCCCTAATCCAAGGTCAGTGTTACGTCAAGAATCGATTTCTAACTGTACTATATGATTCGGGTGCATCGCATTCCTTTATTTCTTTAACTGTTGCTTGTGAGTTGGAACTAGATTTCTCTGAGTTAAACTTTGATCTAATTGTCCATACACCTGCATCCTAAAATGCTTTGACTAGTTTAGTGTGCCTGCAAGTACCATTCACTATTAGGAACAGAACTTTTATACATGATCTAATCTGTTTGCCTCTATATGGTTTAGAAGTTATTCTAGGATTAGATTGGCTGTCCAAGTATCATATTTTCCTTGATTGCTATGAAAGAACTGCTGTTATTTCGTCTGATAGTTTAGACATTAAACCATTTCTGTCTCATACTTTATATCTGAATTCTGTAAGAGTTACATTAGACGGGAGTGATTGTGAGGGGTACGTTCTGTTAGCGGCTAGCTCGAATGACAGTGAACTAAGCTTAAAACGAATCCGAGTGGTGAAGGAATTTCCTGATGATTTCCCGGACGACATACCTGAGTTTTCTCCTCAGCGAGAGATAGAATTCAGCATTGAACTAGTATCTGGAACTGGACTGATTTCCATAGCACCGTACTGGATGTCACCATTGGAACTTGCAGAGTTGAAAAAGCAGTTGGATGAGCTACTTGGAAAGAAATTTATTCGTCCCAGCGCAACACCTTGGGGAGCTCCGGTATTACTAGTAAAGAAGAAGGATGGTGGAATGCGACTTTGCGTGGATTATCGACAGCTAAATAAATTCACTATCAAGAACAAGTATCCACTTTCACGGATAGATGATTTGATGGATCAGTTGAAAGGTGCAACTATGTTCTCTAAGATTGACTTGCGATCGAGTCATCACCAAATTCGAGTAAGCAAGACAGATATACCAAAGATTGTGTTTAGGATTCAGAAATGATGACAATGTTGAGACGTATGAGAGCAGAAGGACCAGAAGCTGTGAGACAGGATCATAGTAGTGTATGGAGGTACAAGAACAGAATTTGTGTGCCTAACTCTGGGGATTTGCGACAAAGGATTCTTGCAGAAGCTCATCAAAGTAGATTCTCCATGCATCCTGGAGTAACAAAGATGTATCAAAATTTGAAACAAACGTTCTGGTGGCCGGGCTTAAAGAAAGAAGTAGCTGATTATGTCTCGAAAAGTTTAACCTGCCAGAAGGTGAAGGTGGAACATCAGAAGCTGTCAGGAACCCTGCAACCCTTGGAAATACCACAATGGAAATAGGAGTAGATCACTATGGATTTTGTCACGGGATTGCCAAGGACCTCAATAGGACACGATGCTATTTGGGTGATTGTGGACAGGTTAACAGAATCAGCACATTTTCTTCCGATTCGAGTTGACTATACTTTAGAAAGGCTAGCACGGCTATATATTCAACAAAATCGTATGATTGCACGGGATACCTTCGTCAATTGTTTCAGATCGAGATCCGAGGTTTACTTCCAGATTCGGGGAGCTTTCCAGAAAGCATTAGGAACTGAATTGCATATGAGTACAGCATACCATCCTCAGACAGACGGACAATCAGAGCGAACAATCCAGACATTAGAAGACATGTTAAGATCTTGTGTGATGGATAACCAGGGCAGTTGGGATAGGTATTTGCCATTGGTCGAGTTCGTCTACAATAACAGTTACCAACAAAGTATCGGGATGGCACCATATGAAGCTCTCTACGAAAGAAGATGTCAGACACCATTATGTTGGAATGACGACGGAGAAGCTAGTGTCTTAGGTCCAGACTTAGTGCAAGAAACTACTGAGAAAATAAAGGGGATTCGCCAGAAGATCCAGACCGCACAGAGCCGTCAAAAGAGCTATGCCGATAATAGGCGTAGACCCTTAGAGTTTAGTGAGGGAGATCATGTCTTTCTAGAAGTAACTTCGATTACTGGAATAGGTAGAGCCCTTAAGACTAAAAAGCCTAACCCACGATACATAGAACCTTTCAAAATACTTAAAAGAGTCGGTCTAGTAGCTTATCAAATAGCCCTTCCTCCTTATTTATCAAACCTTCATGATGTTTTTTTTTATGTCTTGCAACTTAAGAAATATGTTCCTGATGAGAGTCACATTTCACAACCAAAAATAATACAGTTATAAAATGATTTGACATATCAAGCATCACCAGTTCAGATCGTAGAAAGAAGTGATAAGCAGCTAAGAAGCAAGACTGTTCGCTTAGTCAAAGTAGCATGGGAACCAAGAGGAGAAGAAGAGCACACTTGGGAATTGGAAGATAAAATGAGAGCTGATTATCCGCATCTGTTCTTAGGTAACTGAAATTTTGAGGGCATAATTTTCTTTTAGGAGGGTAGAATGTAACAACCCCGGTTTTCGAGAACGCGAAATCTTTTCTGAAAGTACAGATTTCTCCGGAAGATCAGTAAGGGGAAAACCTTTGATATATCATCTAGTATCTCAATCCTCATTGTCATTATGTCATCTTTAAGCTATAACCTTTTCCGAGGCAAGCTCGATAACGCGGTCACGAAGAACTTGGTTTTTGAACCGTATCGGTTAGAAGTTTTGATTCGGTTTTTCGTAAATAGTCTCAGTTTAACGAACCGGACTCGATTTATGAGAGAAGAGAGATAATATGATGATATTATCATTATATTAGTATTAGAATCTTCTTGAATAATATTATAAGGTTACCTGGTCAGTTTTAGTTAAAAACAGAAAATCGGTTTAATCGGGTTTACGGTTTACTGGTGCAGCTTAGCACCAGCATTCTCTGATGAATTTAGCAATGCTAAGGCCTCATTATACATGTTATATTCTCATAATAAATATGTTACTAGTGTCATTTATGCTATTAGATCAGAAAATAATTTTTAGAGATGTTTTTACGAGTGTTCCTATACACCTAGTTTTAGTAGTTGTACACCAGAGATATTTTACTATTATTTTAATCCACCTCCAAGCCAACCAATCACAACTCACCTTACACCTCCAAGACCTCCAAGGCTGTCTCATTTCGTCATTTTGGCCGAAAATAACAAGAGAGAAAAGAGAGAAACTTTCATGAACACTTAATCTTCAAAGCTTGATTTCTTCTGAACTAAAACTCAAATCAAAACTCCGATTTCACCAAAATGATCCTCTCTTCTTCCTCTACATAACCATGTAACTTATCAAGGATGGAAATAAGGTGAGATGGCTGTCTCCCTCCCATTTCAATTTGGTTTTCAAGGAAAACCATGCAGAACATGTGTTTTCTTGATGTTCTTCCTTAGGAATAATGCTTAACTTGACTTGAGGGCCAAGAAACGTGAATTTCCAGCAAGTATAAGGTGAGATATCTCTTCCTAACATACTGAGTGAGATTTGGTCAGTTGAGAGTTTTTGGATTTAAAGTTGTTCTTGATGTGATTTAGGAGGAAAAAGTGCTTAAGGACCACCTGAAAGTTTAACCGAATTAGGAGTAGCAAAACCAGGTAGGGATTGACGAATTTAATCTTGATTGATTATGTTTGAGTTGTGTGATTATGATATGGTTTGGCTGTGCTTGAAATTGATTGTTTGTATGAGTAATTCTTGTTGAAATTTTGGTGAAAATTTGATGAAATTTGATGAAATTCAAGCTATGAATGTGTGTTCTTGTGGCTGCTGGAAATCGAAACCCTAGAGCTTAAATTGTGGTTCAGTTTGTGTTGAAATCATGTAGAAAAGTTGGGGTTTTAGTGGCTGGGAATTTATTTTGAATTTTGTTAAAAATTGATTGCTGAAAAGATTGAAAAACGGTAAAAAGAAAGAAAGAATCTAAAGAATTTACGAAGAACACGAAGAACACTTTGAGTTTGGTGAAGAACAATGAAGAACACCTTTTTTATCCATAAAGGGGAAAGGAAGTAAATATTTTGGTCTTTGGGGGGTTATTTTGTAATTTCTAAAAGTTAGGGTGGTAAAAGTAAAAATATTAAAAGTTACGGGTGGTAAAAAGTGAATTTTAAAGGTTAAAGGTTAAAGTAAAGTTAATTTTCAAAAATTTAATAATAAAATAATAAATAATAATAAAATATTAAATAATAATATTTAATTAAAAATAATATTTTAATAAAAATAATAAAATAATGCGGAAAAGGCAGTTTTCTGTAAAAGCTTTAGAAAGACAACTTTAAGATCAGAATCTCATAATTACCTTCATAAAACACTTAGGGAGTGGTAATAACATGTTAGTGAGGCAAAGATAAAGGAAAGATAAAAAGTTAAAGAAAAGATAAAAACTAAAGAAAAGTCTGTAAAGTTTTAATGACAGAAAAACAGACAGAGACTAGTGAACGAACTAAGGCAACATAGTTAGTCCTTGAGCTATCACTAAATTCAAGTGAAAGAATCAGATATACCGAAGACTGTATTTAGAACTCGTTATGGTCACTATGAGTATACGGTTATGTCGTTTGGACCAACTAATTCTCCTACGATTTTCATGGATTACATGAATCGTATTTTCCGTCCGTACTTTGATCAGTTTGTAGTAGTTTTCATAGACGATATTCTCATCTATTCGAAGATAGAAAGAGTGCATGAAGAGCATCTAAGGACTGTATTGCAGACACTGAGGACTCGGAAGTTATATGATAAACTATCAAAGTGCGAATTCTGGACAGCGAAGGTGGATAGAATTTTTGAAGGACTATGATTTCAAATTAAGTTATCACCCAGGGAAAGCCAACATGGTGGCAAACGCTTTAAGCAAGAAGAATTTGAGTATCTCTTGGATGATGATACAGGAAGAAAAAATTACTCGCAGAACTTGAGGACCTTAAGTTGGCTATGACTGAGACGTCAAGTAGAGTCCCTTTGGCCCAATTGCGTATAACACCAGATTTTAATATTAGTATTCAGCAAGCACAAGCACAGGACTCAGAAATGATGACGATGCTGAGACAGATGAACACAGAAGAACCAGAAGCTGTGAGATAGGATCGTAGTGGCCTATAGAGGTACAAGAACAGAATTTGTGTGCCTAACTCTGGAGAATTGCGACAAAAGATTCTTACTGAAGCTCACCAAAGTAGATTTTCTATGCATCTTGGAGTGACAAAGATGTATCGAGATTTGAAACAAATGTTCTGGTGGCCGGGCTTAAAGAAAGAAGTAGCTGATTATGTCTCAAAATGTTTAACCTGCCAGAAGATGAAGGTGGAACATCAGAAGTTGTCAGGAACCCTGCAACCCTTAGAAATACCACAATGGAAATGGGAGCAGATTACTATGGATTTTGTCACGGGATTACCAAGGACCTCAACAGGACACGATACCATCTGGGTAATTGTGGACAGGTTGACAAAGTCAGCGCACTTCCTTCCGATTCGAGTTGACTATACTTTAGAAAGGCTGGAACGAATATATATTCAAGAAAACGTACGACTACATAGGATACCTTCGTAAATTGTCTCAGATCAAGTTTCGAGGTTGACTACTAGATTTTGGGGAGCTTTTTAGAAAGCGTTAGAAACAGAATTGCACACGAGTATAGCATACCATCCTCAGATAGACGGACAATCAGAGCAGACAATCCAGACGTTAGAAGACATGTTACGATCATGTATGATAGACAACCAAAGCAGCTGGGATAAGTATTTGCTATTGGTCGAATTTGTCTACAACAACAGTTGCCAATAAAGTAACGGGATGGCACCATATGAAGCTCTCTACAGAAGAAGATGTCGAACACCATTGTGTTGAAATGACGATGGAGAAGCTAGTGTCTTAGGTCCAAACTTAGTGTAAGAAACTACTGAGAAGATAAAGGAGATTTGTTGGAAGATCCAGACAGCACAAAGCTGTCAAAAGAGCTATGCCGATAATAAACGTAGACCCTTAGAGTTTAGTGACGGAAACCGTGTCTTTCTAGAAGTAACTTCGATTACTGGAATAGGTAGAGCCCTTAAGACTAAAAAGCTTAACCCACGATACATAGAACCTTTCCAAATACTTAAAAGAGTCGGTCTAGTAGCTTATCAAATAGTCCTTCCTCCTTATTTATCAAACCTTCATGATGTTCTTCATGTCTCGCAACTTAAGAAATATATTCCCGACAAGAGTCACGTTTTACAACCAGAAACAGTACAATTACGAAATGATTTGACATATCAAGCATCACCAGTTCAGATAGTAGAAAGAAGTGATAGGCAGCTAAGAGGCAAAGTTGTTCGCTTAGTCAAAGTAGCATGGGAACCAAGAGGAAAAGAAGAGCACACTTGGGAATTGGAAGATAAGATGAGAGCTGATTACCCACATATGTTCTCAGGTAACTAAAATTTTGAGGGCAAAATTTTCTTTTAGGAGGGTAGAATGTAACAACCCTGATTTTCGAGTACGTGAGATCTTTTCTGAAAGTACGGATTTCTCCGGAAGATCAGTAAAGGGAACACCTCTGTTATATCATCAAGCATCTCAATCCTCATTATCATTATGTCATCCTTAAGCTAGAACCTCCTCTGAGGCAAGCTCGATAATGCAATCGCGAAGAACCTTATTTTTGAACCGTATCGGTTGGCAGTTTTGATTCTGATTTTCGTAAATAGTCTCTGTTTGACGAACCGGACTCGATTCATGAGAGGAGAGAGATAATAGTATAATATTATCATTATATTAGTATTAGAAAATGCTTGAATGACATTATAAGGTTACCTGGTCTGTTTTTGTTAAAAATAGAAAATCGGTTTAACTGGGTTTACGGTTTACTAGTGCAGCTTAGCACCAGCACTCTCTGATGAATTTAGCAATGATAAGGCCTCATTATACATGTTCTATTCTCATAATAAATATGTTACTAGTGTCATTTATGCTAGTAGCTCAGAAAATAATTTTTAGAGATGTTTTTATGAGTATTCCGATACACCTAGTTTTAGTAGTTGTACACCAGAGATATTTTAATATTATTTTAATCCACCTCCAAGCCAACCAATCACAACTCACCCTACACCCCCAAGACCTCCAAGGCTGTCTCATTTCATCATTTTGGATGAAAATAACAAGAGATTAAAGAGAGAAACTTTCATGAATACTTAATCTTCAAAGCTTGATTTCTTCTGAACTAAAACTCAAATCAAAACTCCGATTTCACCAAAATGATCCTCTCTTCTTCCTCTACATAACCATGTAACTTATCAAGGATGGAAATAAGGTGAGATGGCTGTCTCTCTCCCATTTCAATTCGGTTTTCAAGGAAAACCATGCAAAACATGTGTTTTCTTGATGTTCTTCCTTAGGAATCATGCTTAACTTGACTTGAGAGCCAAGAAACATGAATTTCCAGCAAGTCTAAGGTGAGATATCTCTTCCTAACATACTGAGTGATATTTGGTCAGTTGAGAGTTTTTGGATTTAAAGTTGTTCTTGATGTGATTTAGGAGGAAAAAATGCTTAAGGACCACCTGAAAGTTTTACCGAATTAGGAGCAGCAAAACCAGGTAGGGATTGACGAATTTAATCTTGATTGATTGTGTTTGAGTTGTGTGATTATGATATGGTTTGGCTGTGCTTGAAATTGATTGTTTGTATGAGTAATTCTTGTTAAAATTTTGGTTAAAATTTGATGAAATTTGATAAAATTCAAGCTATGAATGTGTGTTCTTGGAGCAGCTGGTAAACGAAACCATAGGCCCTAAATTGGGGTTCAATTTGTGTTAAAATCATGTAGAAAATATGGGATTTTAGTGGCTGGGAATTTTTTTTGAATTTTGGTAAAAATCGGTTGCTGAAAAGACTTAAAAACGGGTAAAAACAGAGAAAGAATCTGAAGTATTTATGAAGAACATGAAGAACACTTTGAGTGTGATGAAGAACAATGAAGAACAGGCTTTAGATCCTTAAAAGGGCAAGGAAGTAAAAATTTTGGTGTTTAAGGGGTTATTTAGTAGTTTCTGAAAGTTAGGGTGGTTAAAGTAGAAATATTAAAAGTTACAGATGGTAAAAAGTGAATTTTAAAGGTTAAAAGTAAAAGGTAAGTTAATTTTTGAAAATTAATGATAAAATAATAAATAATAATAAAATAATGCGAAAAAGGCAGTTTTCTGTAAAAGCTTTAGAAAGACAACTTTAAGTGCAGAATCTCATAATTACCTTCATAAAACACTTAGGGAGTGGTAATAACATGATAGTGAGGCAAAGATAAAGAAAAGATAAAGAGTTAAAGAAAAGATAAAAACCAAAGAAAAAGTCTGTAAAATTTTAATGATAGAAAAACAGACAGAGACTAGTGAACGAACTAGGGCAACTTAGTTAGTACTTGAGTCGCGACTAGGATTAGGTGTTATATGAAAAGTTAAACTATTTTAGTATAGACTTAATGAACCTATACTTGGGACAGGCTAACTATTCATACCGAAATTTACATAAGCTTTAAATACACATGTTAAACAGAGAAATCAGAGCAGAATAAAGTAACACAGAGCACAGTGTAACTAGAGTAAAGTAAAGAGATACAAAGAGAAATGGTTTGAGCCAGGATATTGTAAAAGTGAAAGATGTAAAGTTTGTACAGTATGATTGAACAGAGAAAGAAAGAGGTACTTCATAAGAATGTGAAAATGATGATGAATAATGAGAATGATGATGAATGATGATAATGAGAATGATTATGTAATGATCTGCTGCGTGAAGGCAGTCAGATAGATAGTGGTACGACCACAGAACATTTTCTAGTGTTACACAGCTATTAAGAGCTGTACCTGCAACTGATAACCTGGGATCACTTGCAGAGGATATTAATTCATACACGGCTAGAATGTCGCACCTGTAAGGCAAGGATTGCTTACAGAGAATATGATTTCATACACGGCTGGAATGCCGCCACCTGTAAGGCAGAGTTTGCTTACAGAGGATATGACGCATACGTCGGTTAGTGAGAACTGTACCTATGCTGACTGGAAAACCATACTCGTTTCAGCTGCTTTGGGTTACGTCGGGAGCGGGTAGAAACCGACAGATGAGCTCATTACCTGCGCTAGGGCAAGACATGCATCATACTTGGTTGCGCATTTCCTTGTTATGATTGTGGTATGAATGTATGCTTTCCTTGTTTGTATTCCATTCTCTGTGCTTGTGTTATTTTCTTGTATTCTTCTGTTTGTGTTCTGCTATCTATTTTCTCTATCTTCTCTACTTATCTGTGTTTTCTAATTACTGCTTCTTTGTATTCTGCTAATAGTCTGCTAAATAACATAGAATTAATGAACGTAACTAATAACCCCGACCCTACTAAGAACTCCCCAGTTCTTACCCATTCTCTCTCCCTTCCCCCTTCAGATGGAAGTAAGAGTACCTTACCACAGTTCGCTGATGACCGTTCGCAAGAAGAGGATTCTGCTCTAGATAGTCTTCTGAGTCTAGGGTGAATATCGTTCTCTGTTTATATGTATATACTGTGAGACCAGCCAACGTCTGCACCCCGTTCGTATGCACATTTTAACCTAAATCCTGTGTACGAGATTCCTGTTGTGTGGTTACTTCATGAGGTACCGGAGAGACGTCCTGTGGAAAAGTCTGACCGTGCAGAGGAGTAGCAGATGATGTTCTATCTTTTAATGACATTCCACCTGACTTGAGTTTTGAAGACCTAGAACGTACTTTCCCTCGCTTTAGTAGTTTAGAGGGACTAGGTGGGTATAGAGTCTAGGCTAGCCTAGGTGCCAGCTTAGGGACCTCTTGAACAGGTCAGGACCTGGGATGTTGTATGTATATACATGTATATAGATATTATTTAGCTATATCTAGGGGTGTTCTAACTAATAGTCTATATTCTAATAAAGGCTGAATCACCGAATGCTGTCAACTACGTGTGATGTATTTATGTATGGTTGTTTATAACTATTTTATCTGTTATTATTTGTGAATTGATTATAAATAATTCTGTCTATTAATCCAAACATTTTTTTAAAAAAAATATACCTCGCAAATTAACTACGCTTTTAACAACGAATCAGGCTCATATGATAAATGATAGATAATAATTAGGAAGACAAATTAGAAGCGCTCAGTTTCTGGTATGATCTAGAGCCAGGGAAAAATTGTGATTTTTGGTTTAGTAGAAAGCTTAATCCGAGACGGTTGCATGGATACAAGGTTTGCGTAATTCCAAATTCGTTTGATATTTTAAAAATAAAACTGAAATTAGACTGCCGATGTTGTTTTGGTGATTAATTGGATATGGGATTTGAGAAATAGATTTTCTATACTATTGTCAAATGTTTTTGAGAATAGGACCTTAATGACTACGAATAGGCATAGTTTAATCGAGTTCCAAATGACAAATCAATGTGAGGCACAGCTATCCTCATAGCTGTTATGATCTCCATGGTTATGGTTATGTTATATTTGGATGTTGTAAGGAACGAACGCTTATTTTACTTATGAGGAATCTAAACACACAGCTAGGATCAGCCCAAGAAAGTTTGTTCCGAATCCGGTACGAACCCAACAACAAGGTCGAGTGTTTTCCATGACTGCTGATGATGCTATGCAATCAGACGCTCTGATCCAAGGTCAGTGTTATGTCAAGAATCGATTTCTAACTATACTGTATGATTCGGGTGCATCGCATTCTTTTATTTCTTTAACTGTTGCTCGTGAGTTAGGACTAGACTTCTCTGAGTTAAACTTTGATTTAATTGTCCATACACCTACATCCCAAAATACGTTGACCAGTTTAGTGTGCCTGCAAGAACCATTCACTATTAGGAACAGGACTTTTATACATGATCTAATTTGTTTGCCTCTATATGGTTTGGAAGTTATTCTAGGATTAGATTGGTTGTCCAAGTATCATGTTCTCCTTGATTGCTATGAAAGAACTGCTGTTATTCCGTCTGATAGTTTAGATATTAAACCATTTCTGTCTCATACTTTATATCTGAATTCTGTAAGAGTTACATTAGACGGGAGTGATTGTGAGGGGTACGTTCTGTTAGCGGCTAGCTCGAATGATAGTGAAATAAGCTTAGAACGAATCCGAGTGGTGAAGAAATTTCCTGATGTTTTCCCGGACGACATACCTGAGTTTTCTCCTCAGTGAGAGATAGAATTCAGCATTGAACTTGTACCTGGAACCGGACCGATTTCTATAGCACCGTACCGGATGTCACCACTGGAACTTGCAGAGTTGAAGAAGCAGTTGGATGAGCTATTTGGAAAAAAATTTATTCATACCAGCGCATCACCTTGGGGAGCTCCGGTGTTGCTAGTAAAGAAGAAGGATGGTGGAATGCGACTTTGTGTAGATTACAGACAGTTAAATAAAGTCACTATCAAGAACAAGTACCCACTTCCACGAATAGATGATTTGATGGATCAGTTAAAAGGTGCAACTGTGTTTTCGAAGATTGATTTGCAATTGGGCTATCACCAGATTCGAGTGAAAGAGTCAGATATACCGAAGACTGCGTTCAGAACTCGATATGGTCGCTATGAGTATACGGTTATGTCGTTTGGACTAACTAATGCACCTGCGATTTTCATGGATTACATGAATCGTATTTTCCGTCCGTACCTTGATCAGTTTGTAGTAGTTTTCATAGACGATATTTTCATCTATTCGAAGACAGAAAGAGAGCATGAAGAGCATCTAAGGACTGTATTGCAGATACTGAGGACTTGGAAGTTATATGCTAAACTATCAAAGTGCAAATTCTGGACAGAGAAGGTGGCATTTTTGGGACATGTTATATCACAGGGAGGAATTGCAGTAGATCCCTTAAAAATTGAAGCCATAGTGCAGTGGGAACCACCTACGACCGTTACAAAAGTTCGGCATTTCCTCGGACTTGCTGGCTATTACTGGAGGTTCATCAAAGGATTTTAACAGATAGCCTTACCTTTGACTTACCTTACACGAAAGGAAGTTCCATTTATCTGGACGGCTGAGTGTGATAGAAGATTCCAGATGCTTAAGGAAAAGCTAACAACTGCACCTGTACTAGTACTACCCGATCCGCAAAAACCTTTTGAAGTATACTGTGACGCTTCTCATAAAGGACTTGGATGTGTGCTGATGCAAGACAAAACTGTGGTGGCTTATGCTTCCCGGCAGCTGAGACCTCATGAACGAAATTATCCGACGCATGACTTGGAGTTAGCTGCAGTAGTGTTTGCTCTGAAGATCTGGAGACACTATTTGTATGGTGCTCAACTAGAAGTTTTCTCTGACCACAAAAGTTTAAAGTATATCTTTGACCAGAAGGATCTTAATATGCGATAGCGAAGGTGGATGGAAGTAGAGGAACCAGAAGCTGTAAGACTAGATCGTAGCAGTCTCTGGAGATACAAGAACAGAATTTGTGTGCCTAGTTCTGGAGATTTGCGACGAAGGATTCTTACAGAAGCTCATCAAAGTAGATTCTCTATGCATCCTGGAGTGACAAAGATGTATCCAGATTTGAAACAAATATTCTGGTGGCTGGGCTTAAAGAGAGAGGTAGCTGACTATGTCTCAAAATGTTTAACCTGCCAGAGGGTGAAGGTGGAAGACCAGAAACCGTTAGGAACCCTGCAACCCTTAGAAATACCACAATGGAAATAGGAGCAGATCACTATGGATTTTGTCACGGGATTGCTAAGGACCTCAACAGGACACGATGCCATTTGGGTAATTGTGAACAGGTTGACAAAATCAACGCACTTCCTTCCGATTCGAGTTGATTATACTTTAGAAAGGTTGGCACGGATATATATTCAAGAAATCATACGATTGCACGGAATACCTTCATTAATTGTTTTAGATCGGGATCCGAGGTTTACTTCTAGATTCTGGGGACCTTTCCAGAAAGCGTTGGGAACAGAGCTGCACATGAGTACAGCATACCATCCTCAGACAGACGGACAATCAGAGCGAACAATCCAGACATTGGAAGACATGTTAAGATCTTGTGTGATGGATAACCAGGGCATTTGGGATAGGTATTTGCCATTGGTCGAGTTCGTCTACAACAACAGTTACCAATAAAGTATCGGGATGGCACCATATGAAGCTCTCTATGGAAGAAGATGTCAAACACCATTATGTTGGAATGATGACGGAGAAGCTAGTGTCTTAGGTCCAGAATTAGTGCAAGAAACTACTGAAAATATAAAGGGGATTCGCCAGAAGATCCAGACAGCACAGAGCCGTCAAAAGAGCTATGCCGATAATAGACGTAGACCCTTAGAGTTTAGTGAGGGAGACCATGTCTTTCTTAAAGTAACCCCGACTACTGGAATAGGTAGAGCCCTTAAGACTAAAAAGCTTAACCCTCGATACATAAGACCTTTCCAAATACTTAAAAGAGTTGGTCTAGTAGCTTATCAAGTAGCCCTTCCTCCATATCTGTCAAACCTTCACGATGTTTTTCATGTTTCGTAACTTAAGAAATATATTCCCGATGAGAGTCACATTTTACAACCAGAGACAGTACAGTTACGAAACGATTTGACATATCTAGCATCACCAGTTCAGATCGTAGAAAGAAGTGATAAGCAGCTGAGAGGCAAGACTGTTCGCTTAGTCAAAGTAGCTTGGGGACAAAGAGGAGAAGAAGAGCACACTTGGGAACTAGAAGATAAGATAAAAGCTGATTACCCGCATCTATTCTCAGGTAACTAAAATTTTGAGGGCAAAATTTTCTTTTAGGAGGGTAGAATGTAACAACCCCGGTTTTCGAGAATGCGAAATCTTTTCTGAAAGTACGGATTTCTCCGGAAGATCAGTAAGGGGAAAACCTTTGATATATCATCAAGTATCTCAATCCTCATTGTTATTATGTCATCTTTAAGCTAGAACCTTTTCCGAGGTAAGCTCGATAACACGGTCACGAAGAACCTAGTTTTTGAACCGTATCGGTTAGAAGTTTTGATTCGATTTTTTGTAAATAGTCTCAGTTTGATGAACCGGACTCGATTTATGAGAGAAGAGAGATAATAAGATGATATTATCATTATATTAGTATTAGAAGCTTCTTGAATGATATTATAAGGTTACCAGGTCAGTTTTAGTTTAAAACAGAAAATCGGTTTAACCGGGTTTACAGTTTACTGGTGCAGCTTAGCACCAGCACTCTCTGATGACTTTAGCAATGCTAGTAGCTCAGAAAATAATTTTTAGAGATGTTTTTACAAGTGTTCCGATATACCTAGTTTTAGTAGTTATACATCTGAGATATTTTAATATTATTTTAATCCACCTCCAAGCCAACCAATCACAACTCACCCTACACCCCCCAAAACCCCCAAGGCTGGCTCATTTTCACTTTGTGGCCGAAAATAGGTAGAGAGAAAAAGAGAGAAAAGTTCTTAGTTCCAAATCTTCAAAGCTTGATTTCTGCTTAACTAAAACTCAAATCAAAATTCCAATCCGACCAAAATGATCCTCTCTTCTTTCTCTACATGATCATATGACTTATCAAGGCTGGAATCAAGGTGAGTTGGCTGCACTATATCTCTTTTGATTCAGTTTCAAGGAAACATGCTTAAATATGTGTTTTCTTGATGTTCTTCCTTAGGAATCATGCTTAACTTTACTTGAGGGCCAAGAAACGTGACTTTCCAACAAGTCTAAGGTTAGAAATCACCTCCTAACGTGCTGAGGGAGATTTGGTTAGTTGAGGGTTTTTGGATTTAAAGTTGTTCTTGATGTGATTTAGGAGAAAAAAGTGCTAAAGGACCACCTGAAAGTCTACCTGAATTAGGAGCAGCAAAACCAGGTAGGGTGTCACGAAATTAATCTTGATTATTTGTGTTTGAGTTGTGTGAATGTTTTATGATTTGGCTGTGCTAAAAATTGGTTGCATATGTGATTGATTCTTGGTGAAAATTTGATGAAATTTTGATGAAATTTGATGAAATTCAAGCTTTAAAGTTCATGTTCTTAGGGCAGCTGGAAAAACGAAACCCTAGGCTTAAATTGGGGTTCAATTTGTGTTGAAATCATGTAGAAAAGATGGGGTTTTAGTGGCTGCTAATTTATTATGAATTTTGATAAAAATCGGTTGCTGAAAAGACTGAAAAACGGGTAAAAACAGAGAAAGAATCTGAAGAATTTATGAATAACATGAAGAACACTTTGAGTGTGATGAAGAACAATGAAGAACAGGCTTTAGATCCTTAAAAGGTCAAGAAAGTAAAAATTTTGGTGTTTAAGGGGTTATTTAGTAATTTCTGAAAGTTAGGGTTGTAAAAGTAGAAATATTAAAAGTTACGGGTGGTAAAAGGTGAATTTTAAAGGTTAAAAGTAAAAGGTAAGTTAATTTTCGAAAATTAATGATAAAATAATAAATAATAATAAAATATTAAATAATAATATTTAATTAAAAATAATATTTTAATAAAAATAATAAAATAATACGAAAATGACAGTTTTCTGTAAAAGCTTTAGAAAGACAACTTTAAGTGCAGAATCTCATAATTACCTTCATAAAACACTTAGGGAGTGGTAAGAACATTTTAGTGAGGCAAAGATAAAAGAAAGATAAAAAGATAAAGAAAAGATAAAAATCGAAGAAAAAGTCTGTAAAGTTTTAATGACAGAAAAACAGACAGAGACTAGTGAACGAACTAGGGCAACTTAGTTAGTACTTGAGTTGCGACTAGGGTTAGGTATTATATGAAAAGTTAAACTGTTTCAGTATAGACTTAATGAACCTATACTTGGGACATGCTAACTATTCATACCGAAATTTACATAAGCTTTAAAAACACAAGTTAAACAGAGAAATCAGAACAGGGTAAAGAGACTAAGAGCAGAAGACTTATTGAAAAGTTATTTGTTGCTTGAGGCAACCCAAGATATATTATATATATATATTTGTTGCCTAATGCAACCCAAGAGATGTTTGTTTATTTATCTGTTGCCTTGAGGTAACCCAAGAGTAATTTTCCGTTCCCAAGAGTATATATTTCCTGTGAGTAGAAAGCAGAGGCTGTCTCAATAGAGCTGCTAATAATTGTATGCGCATTTATTTGAACGAAAAATCGTATCCGGGAAATCGTGAATTCGTGACCGGATAAATGTCGGGAATGCAGGTGCTAACCGACACATGAGCTCATGGCCTGTACTAGGACTAGACATGCATCATTCTTGTCTGCGCATTATTCTCTGTTGCATTCCTACTTGTGTGTGATCTATTTCTTTATGTTTGTTTGCTTGAGTGCTATGTCTGTGCTTTATCTTCTTGTATTCTTCTGCTTGTCTTCTGTTCTTTGTTCTTCTATCTATTTTTAACTTCTGTTTACTACTTTACTATATTCTATTATCCATCTGCTAATCAAAAATGAATAAATGAACGTAACTAACAACCCTGACCCTACTAAGAACTCCCCAGTTCTTACCCCTTCTCTCCCTTCCTCCCCCTCAGATGGAAACGGGCGTGATCTTCTATGAGTTCGAGGACCCTTGCGTTTACGAGGATCCGGTACATCACAGTTACTTCATTATGGGTTTGGAGCCTCGTATTAGACGATATGTGTTACCTAATCGAGCTTTTCAACATCCTCTGTCTAGCCTGCATTTTGACCCCGATGCTCCTTACGACTTTTCCTTATCCTGGTTACACCCTAACGCACCTGGACATCCTTTTCCTGATGGTTCGGACATCCTATACCAGCTCAACCTTTCAATGAGGTAAAATCTGAGCCTATCATTCCTGATGAGCTCGAGTTAGCTGGTGACTACGTACCTGTGATACCACCAGAGTGGGATTTTTCCCCTGAGCCAACCCCCAACTTTCCACAGCCTGATGAGCTGGCACTACAGGATGGTGAGGTAGCTCCTATATATGCGAACGGACCTGTGCTCGTGAATGGTTTTGTACATAGTGATAGCAGCGTTTCTGGTGGATCTAAGCGTATTGCTGTAACCGCAGACGATGAGGAGGAGGAGGATCCTGAGATAGAGATAGAGCAGGATGAGGAGATGGACGAGCCTCACGGCGATTCTCCGAACGGCCACGTGTAGATATAGTCTGACTGCGGAAGGGGCATTCTTTTGATGACACTCTAGTCTGACATTATCTGTTAGTTAGTCTCTCACTTGTGTTAGTACACCCGAGAGCTAGGAGCTATATAGTGGTTAGGCTAGCCTGGGCGCCAGTTTAGCGGCTTTCTGTATGGGCCAGGCCCTGGG
Organism: Arachis ipaensis; assembly: GCF_000816755.2. Lineage (NCBI taxonomy): Eukaryota > Viridiplantae > Streptophyta > Magnoliopsida > Fabales > Fabaceae > Arachis > Arachis ipaensis. The sequence continues at coordinate 93,031,709 of NC_029792.2, read as the reverse complement.
AGTGTTGTGTATATATTAGCTACGTAGGATGACGAGGATGTAAACTAACTTGATCTTGTGTAAATGCTACATGTTTTGTTATAGTGTACATGATGTATATTATCAGTCTTAATAACAGATAAAACAGTTATAAACAACCACAAATAAATACATCACAAGTAGTTGACAACATTCGGTGATTCAGCCTTTATTAGAATATAGACTGTTAGTTAGAACACCCCTAGATATAGCTAAATAATATCTATATACATGTATATACATACAACATCCCAGGTCCTGACCTGTTCAAGAGGTTCCTAAGCTGGCACCTAGGCTAGCCTAGACTCTATACTCACCTAGTCCCTCTAAACTACTAAAGCGAGGGAAAGTACGTTCTAGGTCTTCAAAACTCAAGTCAAGTGGAACGTTATCAAAAGATAGAACATCATCTGCTACTCCTCTGCACGGTCAGACTTTTCCACAGGACGTCTCTCTGGTACCTCATGAAGTAGCCACACAACAGGAATCTCGTACACAAGATTTAGGTTAAAGTGCGCATACGAACGGGGTGCAGACGTTGGCTGGTCTCACAGTATATACATATAAACAGAGAACGATATTCACCCTAGAGTTAGAAGACTATCTAGATCAGAATCCTCTTCTTGCGAACGGTCATCAGCGAACTGTAGTAAGGTACTCTTACTTCCATCTGAAGGGGGAAGGGAGAGAGAAGGGGTAAGAACTGGGGAGTTCTTAGTAGGGTCGGGGTTATTAGTTACGTTCATTAATTCTATGTTGTTTAGCAGGTAAATAGCAGAATACAAAAAAAGCAATAAATAGAAGATACAGATAAATAGAAAAGATAGAGAAAACAGATAGCAGAACACAAACAGAAGAATACAAGAAAATAACGCAAACACAGAGAATGGAATACAAACAAAGAAATCATACATTCATACCACAATCATAACAAAGGAAATGCACAACCAAGTATGATGCATGTCTTGCCCTAGCGCAGGTAATGAGCTCATCTGTCGGTTTCTACCCGCTCCCGACGTAACCCAAAGCAGCTGAAACGGGTATGGTTTTCCAGTCAGCATAGGTACAGTTCTCACTAACCGACGTATGCGTCATATCCTCTGTAAGCAAACTCTGCCTTACAGGTGGCGGCATTCCAGCCGTGTATGAAATCATATTCTCTATAAGCAATCCTTGCCTTACAGGTGCGACATTCTAGCCGTGTATGAATTAATATCCTCTGCAAGTGGTCCCAGGTTATAAGTTGCAGGTACAGCTCTCAATAGCTGTGTAACACTGGAAAACGTTCTGTGGTCGTACCACTATCTATCTGACTGCCTTCACGTAGCAGATCATTACATAATCATTCTCATTATCATTATTCATCATCATTCTCATTATTCATCATCATTTTCACATTCTTATGAAGTACCTCTTTCTTTCTCTGTTCAATCATACTGTACAAACTTTACATCTTTCACTTTTACAATATCCTGGCTTAAACCATTTCTCTTTATCATATTATTCTTTTCTCTTTGTATCTCTTTACTTTACTCTAGTTACTCTGTGCTCTGTGTTACTTTATTCTGCTCTGATTTCTCTGTTTAACATGTGTATTTAAAGCTTATGTAAATTTCGGTATGAATAGTTAGCCTGTCCCAAGTATAGGTTCATTAACTCTATACTAAAACAGTTTAACTTTTCATATAACACCTAACCCTAGTCGCGACTCAAGTACTAACTAAGTTGCCCTAGTTCGTTCACTAGTCTCTGTCTGTTTTTCTGTCATTAAAATTTTACAGAATTTTTCTTTGGTTTTTATCTTTTCTTTAACTTTTTATCTTTTCTTTATCTTTGCCTCACTATCATGTTATTACCACTCCCTAAGTGTTTTACGAAGGTAATTATGAGATTCTGCACTTAAAGTTGTCTTTCTAAAGCTTTTACAGAAAACTACCATTTTCGCATTATTTTATTATTTATATTAAAATATTATTTTTAATTAAATATTATTATTTAATATTTTATTATTATTTATTATTTTATCATTAAATTTTCGAAAATTACCTTATCTTTACCTTTAACCTTTAAAATTCACATGGTAACTCTTTTAACTTTTAATATTTCTATTTTAACCACCCTAACTTTCAGAAATTACAAAATAACCCCTCAAACACCAAAATATTTACTTCCTTTCCCTTTTATGGATCAAAAAGGTGTTCTTCATATTCTTCGTATATTCTTCAAATTCTTTCTCTGTTTTTACCCGTTTTTCAGTCTTTTCAGCAACCGATTTTTACCAAAATTCAAAATAAATTCCGAGCCACTAAAACCCCATCATTTCTACATGATTTTAACACAAATTGAACCCCAATTTAGGGCCTAGGATTTCGTTTACCAGCTGCTCCAAGAACACACATTCATAGCTTGAATTTCATCAAATTTCATCAAATTTTCACCAAAATTTCAACAAGAATTACTCATACAAACAATCAATTTCAAGCACAGCCAAACCATATCATAATCACACAACTCAAACACAATCAATCAAGATTAAATTCGTCAATTCCTACCTGGTTTTGCTGCTCCTAATTCGGTTAAACTTCCAGGTGGTCCTTAAGCCCTTTTTCCTCCTAAATCACATCAAGAACAACTTTAAATCCAAAAACTCTCAACTGACCAAATCTCACTCAGTATGTTAGGAAGAGATATCTCACCTTAGACTTGCTGGAAATTCACGTTTCTTGGCCCTCAAGTCAAGTTAAGCATGATTCCTAAGGAAGAACATCAAGAAAACACATATTTTGCATGGTTTTCCTTGAAAACCGAATCAAAATGGGAGGGAGACAGCCATCTCACCTTATTTTCATCCTTGATAAGTTACATGGTTAAGTAGAGGAAGAAGAGAGGATCATTTTGGTGAAATCGGAGTTTTGATTTGAGTTTTAGTTCAGAAGAAATCAAGCTTTGAAGATTAAGTATTCATGAAAGTTTCTCTCTTTTCTCTCTTGTTATTTTTGGCCAAAATGATGAAATGAGACAGCCTTGGAGGTCTTGGGGGTGTAGGGTGAGTTGTGATTGGTTGGCTTGGAGGTGGATTAAAATAATATTAAAATATTTCTGGTGTACAACTACTAAAACTAGGTGTATAGGAACACTCATAAAAACATCTCTAAAAATTATTTTCTGAGCTACTAGCATAAATGACACTAGAAACATATTTATTATGAGAATAGAACATGTATAATGAGGCCTTAGCATTGCTATATTCATCAGAGAGTGCTGGTGCTAAGCTGCACCAGTAAACCGTAAACCCGGTTAAACCGATTTTCTGTTTTTAACAAAAACAGACCAGGTAACCTTATAATGTCATTCAAGAATTTTCTAATACTAATATAATGATAATATTATACTATTATCTCTCTCCTCTCATGAATCAAGTCCGGTTCGTCAAACAGAGACTATTTACGAAAATCAGAATCAAAACTGCCAACCGATACGGTTCAAAAATAAGGTTCTTCGCGATTGCATTATCGAGCTTGCCTCAGAGGAGGTTCTAACTTAAGGATTACATAATGATAATGAGGATTGAGATGCTTGATGATATAACAGAGGTGTTCCCTTTACTGATCTTCCGGAGAAATCTGTACTTTCAGAAAAGATCTCACGTACTCGAAAATCAGGGTTGTTACATTCTACCCTCCTAAAAGAAAATTTTGCCCTCAAAATTTCAGTTACCTGAGAACAGATGCGGGTAATCAGCTCTCATCTTATCTTCCAATTCCCAAGTGTGCTCTTCTTCTCCTCTTGGTTCCCATGCTACTTTGACTAAGGGAATAGTCTTGCCTCTTAGCTGCTTATCACTTCTTTCTACGATCTGAACTAGTGATGCTTGATATGTCAAATCATTTCGTAACTGTACTGTCTCTGGTTGTAAAACGTGACTCTTGTCGGGAATATATTTCTTAAGTTGCGAAACATGAAGAACATCATGAAGGTTTGATAAATAAGGAGGAAGGACTATTTGATAAGCTACTAGACCGACTCTTTTAAGTATTTGGAAAGGTTCTATGTATTGTGGGTTAAGCTTTTTAGTCTTAAGGGCTCTACCTATTCTAGTAATCGAAGTTACTTCTAGAAAGACATGGTTTCCGTCACTAAACTCTAAGGGTCTACGTTTATTATCGGCATAGCTCTTTTGACAGCTTTGTGCTGTCTGGATCTTCCAACGAATCTCCTTTATCTTCTCAGTAGTTTCTTACACTAAGTTTGGACCTAAGACACTAGCTTCTCCATCGTCATTCCAACACAATGGTGTCCGGCATCTTCTTCCGTAGAGAGCTTCATATAGTGTCATCCCGTTACTTTATTGGCAACTGTTGTTGTAGACAAATTCGACCAACGGCAAATACTTATCCCAGCTGCTTTGGTTATCTATCATACATGATCGTAACATGTCTTCTAACGTCTGAATTGTCTACTGTGATTGTCCGTCTATCTAAGGATGGTATGCTATACTCGTGTGCAATTCTGTTTCCAACGCTTTCTGAAAAGCTCCCCAAAATCTAGTAGTAAACCTCGAAACTTGATCGGAGACAATTTACGAAGGTATCCTATGTAGTCGTATGTTTTCTTGAATATGTATTCGTTCCAGCCTTTCTAAAGTATAGTCAACTCGAATCGGAAGGAAGTGCGCTAACTTTGTCAACCTGTCCACAATTACCCAGATGGTATCGTGTCCTGTTGAGGTCCTTGGCAATCCCGTGACAAAATCCATAGTAATCTGCTCCCATTTCCATTGTGGTATTTCTAAGGGTTGTAGGGTTCCTGACAGCTTCTGATGTTCCACCTTCATCTTCTGGCAGGTTAAACATTTTGAGATATAATCAGCTACTTCTTTCTTTAAGCTCGGCCACCAGAACATTTGTTTCAAATCTTTATACATCTTTGTCACTCCAGGATGCATAGAAAATCTACTTTGGTGAGCTTCAGCAAGAATCTTTTGTCGCAATTCTCCAGAGTTAGGCACATAAATTCTGTTCTTGTACCTCTATAGGCCACTACGATCCTGTCTCACAGCTTCTGGTTCTTCTGTGTTCATCGTCTCAGCATCGTCATCATTTCTGAGTCCTGTGCTTGTGCTTGCTAAATACTAATCTTAAAATATGGTGTTATACGCAATTGGGCCAAACGGACTCCACTTGACGTCAGTCATAGCCAACTTAAGGTCCTCAAATTCCGCGAGTAATTTTTCTTCCTGTATCATCATCCAAGAGATACTCAAATTCTTCCTGCTTAAAGCGTTCGCCACCACGTTCGCTTTCCCTGGGTGATAACTTAATTTGAAATCATAGTCCTTCAAAAATTCCATCCACCTTCATTGTCCAGAATTCGCACTTTGATAGTTTATCATATAACTTCTGAGTCCTCAGTGTCTGTAATACAGTCCTTAGATGCTCTTCATGCACTCTTTCTGTCTTCGAATAGATGAGAATATCGTCTATGAAAACTACTACAAACTGATCAAGGTACGGACGGAAAATACGATTCATGTAATCCATGAAAATCATAGGAGCATTAGTTAGTCCAAACGACGTAACCGTATACTCATAGTGACCATAACGAGTTCTAAATACAGTCTTCGGTATATCTGATTCTTTCACTCGAATCTAGTGATAGCTCGATCGCAAATCAATCTTCGAGAACACAGTTGCACCTTCCAACTGATCCATCAAATCATCTATCCGTGGAAGTGGATACTTGTTCTTGATAGTGTCTTTATTTAGCTGTCGGTAATCTACGCAAAGTCTAATTCCACCGTCCTTCTTCTTTACTAGCAATACTGGAGCTCCCCAAGATGATGCACTAGGACGAATAAATTCCTTTCCAAGTAGCTCATCCAACTACTTCTTCAACTTTGCAAGTTCCAGTGGTGACATCCGGCACGGTGCTATAGAAATCGGTCCGATTCCAGGTACTAGTTTAATGCTGAATTCTATCTCTCACTAAGGAGGAAACTCAGGTATGTCATCCGGGAAAATAATAACAGATAAAACAGACAGAGACTAGTGAACGAACTAGGGCAACTTAGTTAGTACTTGAGTTACGGCTAGGGTTAGGTGTTATATGAAAAGTTAAACTGTTTCAGTATAGACTTAATGAACCTATACTTGGGACAGGCTAACTATTCATACCGAAATTTATATAAGCTTTAAATACACATGTTAAATAGAGAAATCAGAGCAGAATAAAGTAACACAGAGCACAGAGTAACCAGAGTAAAGTAAAGAGATACAAAGAGAAAAGAATAATATGATAAAGAGAAATGGTTTGAGCCAAGATATTATAAAAGTGAAAGATGTGTAAAGTTTGTAAAGTATGATTGAACAGAGAAAGAAAGAGGTACTGCATAAGAATGTGAAAATGATGATGAATAATGAGAATGATGATGAATGATGATAATAAGAATGATTATGTAATGATCTGCTGCGTGAAGGCAGTCAGATAGATAATGGTACGACCACAGAACATTTTCCAGTGTTACACAGCTATTGAGAGCTGTACCTGCAACTGATAACCTGGGATCACTTGCAGAGGATATTAATTCATACACGGCTAGAATGTCGCACCTGTAACGCAAGGATTGCTTACAGAGTATATGATTTCATACACGGCTGGAATGCCGCCACCTGTAAGGCAGAGTTTGCTTACAGAGGATATGACGCATACGTCAGTTAGTGAGAACTGTACCTATGCTGACTAGAAAACCATACCCGTTTCAGCTGCTTCAGGTTACATCGGGAGCGGGTAAAAACCGACAGATGAGCTCATTACCTGCGCTAGGGCTAGACATGCATCATACTTGGTTGCGCATTTCCTTTGTTATGATTGTGGTATGAATGTATGCTTTCCTTGTTTGTATTCCATTCTATGTGTTTGCGTTATTTTCTTGTATTCTTCTATTTGTGTTCTGCTATCTGTTTTCTCTATCTTTTCTATTTATCTGTATCTTCTATTTATTGCTTTTTTTGTATTCTGCTATTTACCTGCTAAACAACACAGAATTAATGAACTTAACTAATAACCCCAACCCTACTAAGAACTCCCCAGTTCTTACCCCTTCTCTCTCCCTTCCCCCTTCAGATGGAAGCAGGAGTACCCTTCCGTAACCTACTGATGACCGTTTCGCAAAGAGGATTCTGCTCTAGGTAGTCTTCTGAGTCTAGGGTGAATCTTGTTCTCTGTTTATATGTATATACTGTGAGACTAGCCAACGTATGTACCCCGTTCGTATGCGCACTATAACCTAAATCCCGTGTACGAGACTCCTGTTGTGTGGCTACTTCATGAGGTACCAGAGAGACGTCGTGTGGAAAAGTCTGACTGTGTAGAGGAGTAGCAGATGATGTTCTATCTTTTGATGACGTTCCACCTGACTTGAGTTTTGAAGACCTAGAACGTACTTTCCCTCGCTTTAGTAGTTTAGAGGAACTAGGTGAGTATAGAGTCTAGGCTAGCCTAGGTGCCAGCTTAGGGACCTCTTGAACAGGTCAGGACCTGGGATGTTGTATGTATATACATGTATATAGATATTATTTAGCTATATCTAGGGATGTTCTAACTAACAGTCTATATTCTAATAAAGGCTGAATCACCAAATGTTGTCAACTACTTGTGATGTATTTATGTGTGGTTGTTTATAATTATTTTATCTGTTATTATTTGTGAATTGATTATAAATGATTCTGTTTATTAGTCCAAACATTTTTTAAAAAAAAAATACACCTCGCAAATTAACTACGCTTTTAACAACGAATCAGGCTCATATGATAAATAATAGATAATAATCAGTTTCCGGTATGATCTAGACATATTGAAAATTGGGTCATTACAATTTGGTATCAGAGCAGTTCGTTCCTGTTAGAGCCTTGGGAATGGACTGACTATGCTTCACTGCATACTCTAAGTTTCTGTCATGCTTTGTGACTTATTCTGATAACAAAAGTTTGAGTTTTATATGCATGACTGTCTGATGATTAACGCTGTTAGTCTACCATTGCATGCCTCATGGTATTAGGTCTGGCCAACTTAATACTAATGATTTATGTATATGGGAACACTAATGGGTTATCATAGACGAAATAGAAGAATAGGTAATGCGATTCACGGGGTTTGGGAGCGTTAGAATTTATGAAGTTAGCTTCGATTCGACGTATAACCTTTATTTGTGCCACGTGAACTTGTGCTATCTCTTCATTGATTTCATTTGAATTCCTTGTTTTGGATTTTCTCGTCAGCATGTAACTTGCTTATCTTTCAACCTTATCTTATTGTTCTTGTATACCTTTCCCTGCTTGTAAATCTAATTGCTTACCTGACCCCTTTCCAAATCTTCATTCTTGACCATGCTTATATTTTTATTCATAGATTCTGTTTTCTTTGATTTGAGTATAAATTTATTTTCTTATAACAATTTTCGAGGGCGAAAATTTTTCTAAGGTGGGTAGAATGTAATAACCCTAGTTTTTGAAAATCAAAGTTTAAGTCAATTAATATTTATGTACAATTTTTATTATAATTAATTATTTTATAAATTGAAATTAAAGTTTCGGAGATAGAAAAATAATGAAAAGTTATCATTTAATTTGAATAACTAGTATTGAGCTAAACCATATTTTATAAAAAGGTGATTAATATATTTATTTTATATTTTAAATTAGAAATAATTGATTCAGCTTAGAAATATGTTGATAAATGATGTTCCTAAATATTTTTAATAGAGTATATTTGGTTTTAAAATTACTCTACCCTCCATTTTTATCAAAATATCTTTTTATATCTATCCATATTCTTTTATAAAATCCCTAATTCCCAATCCTAAATTCCCAAATTCACTCAGAAACCCTAATTTCCCAAATTGGAAACCCTAACCTACCCATTTTCTTCTCCCTTCAGCCACACCAAACCCCCTTTCTTCCTAAACCTAACGTAGAAACGGTAACAAAGAGGAAAGAGAGAGGGAAGAGTTGCTGCCCTTGGAATTGGCTTTGATGATTGTTAAAGTTGAGTCATGATTAATTAGAATTAAGATTGAGAACTGTTAAAAGATTGAAGTTTGATTACCAAATCATTCTCTTCAAGTCTAACTTTTAAAACAAAATAGTAACTTTGCTAAAGAGTAAATGGCATTAGTTAAAATTATGAAAGGCTGATTTTTTGGGATTACTAGTTGATTGAGTTTAATTTTGAAAGGATTCCATGATATGTGAAAAGTAAATATGAATTGATGAGATTGGAGTTGGATTGATGGATTAGTTGGAATTTTGGAGTATGATTGATATTTTAAATATTATGAATTGTGAATGTCTGATTGATTGAGAATTATCTGTTTGAAAATTGTTGGGAAAAGGACTGGTGATTTGTGGAGAAAGAGGGAACCCGTAAGGGTGGCTAGGTCCGAGTTTTAGGGGAAGTGCTGTCGAAATTTTATAAAAATCTGAGGTTTCATTTGGAAAGTTATTTTAGAAGCTCTAAATTTGGAAAATTATATCACTTGAGTTTTGTTTAGTTTAGAAAAGAATTAAAATATTTTGAGTTCAATTTACCAAGGAAAGGAATTATGTTTCGAACTTGAATTATTTAAGAAAGAAATTATGTTTTGAATTTGATTCAATATAGAAAGAGTTATGTTTTGGGCTTGAAATAAAGGATTACCTTTTTAGAAATTTGGTGAAATAATAATATTTGAATTTGAATAGTAAAAGATATGATTTTTGAATCTTTGTGAAGTTAGTAAACTTGAGAAAGTGTTTTATTTGATTACTTCTAATGAAAGGTTATTTTCTTGAGTCTTTGATAGAGAACTAAAATGAAAGATAGTTTTAAAGTTGGATTGACTCAAGATTGCCATAGCAGAGATTATGAACTGAATTGATGATTGATTTTTTTATGAACGAATGGCAAAGAGAAATGGCTTGAGCCAAGATATTACAAGAGTGAAAGATGTAAAGTTTATACAGTATGATTGAATAGAGAAAGAAAGAGGTACTGCATAAGAATGTGAAAGTGATGATGAATAATGAGAATGATAATGAATGATGATAATGAGAATGATTATGTAATGATCTGCTGCGTGAAGGCAGTCAGATAGATAGTGGTACGACCACAGAACATTTTCCAGTGTTACACAGCTATTGAGAGCTGTACCTGCAACTGATAACCTGGGATCACTTGCAGAGGATATTAATTCATACACGGCTAGAATGCCGTCACCTGTAAGGCAGAGTCTGCTTACAGAGGATATGACGCATACATCAGTTAGTGAGATCAAGTTAGCCCATACATAATACTTTAATCAATAGATAAAACTTAAATAACATAACTTTCCAAATCCAAACCTTCTAAAATAACTTTTTCAAGTAAAACCTCAGATTTTACAAAATTCCGGCAGCACCTCCCCTAAAACTCGGACCTAGCCACCCTTACGGGTTTCCTCTTTCTCCACAAATCACCAGTCCTTTTCCCAACAATTTTCAAACAGATAATTCTCAATCAATCAGACATTCACAATTCATAATATTTAACAAATCAATCATACTCCACAATTCTAACTAATCCATCAATCCAACTCCAATCTCATCAATTCATATTTACTTTTCACATATCATGGAATCCTTTCAAAATTAAACTCAATCAACTAGTAATCCCAAAAATCAGCTTTTCATAATTCTAATTATTTTAATGTCATTTACTCTTTAGCACAGTTACTATTTAGTTTTAAAAGTCAAATTTGAAGAGAATGATTTAGTAATCAAACTTCAATCCTTTAACTGTTCTCAAACTTAATTCTAATTAATTATAAATCAACTTTAGCAACCATCAAAGCCAATTCCAATCAGTCGTTGTCAGTATCACAGCCGTTCCGTTACATCAGATAACTAAAAACAACAACAAGCACTTATTCTTAATAATCAGAATACAGCCACAACTTAGCCAGAATTAATCTTACTAATTAATCAATCACTCACAGTAACAGAACCAGTCACAATCACAGCCTTAATCTAAACTCCATTCATCAATTATCAAAACGTCAGATTTTTAATAATTAGCTCAACATTTTTCAGCTTAATATGTAACATTAAATAAATCATTCACAACCCTATTTCAACTAATTTCAACCCGTCACAAGTCCATTTCACAGCCATTCCAATATACTAAAATTCCAATTCAATATCAAACAATTTAAAATAACTCACTCAAGATGAAAATCTCAGCCAACTCATCACAAAAAAATCAGTAATTCAAAATACAATTCACAACCAGATTTCAACCAATTCAGCAATATCACATAAGATCAGAATTTCCAACAAAACCACTACTGTTACACTATATCAAATAACCAACACATCATTCAATTTAATATAAATCTGTCAAAGATCAGAATTTCAGTCAGTTTGCAACCATCAAGCAAACCAGCCTATGGCAACCAGCTCAACATAATCAAATAACAGGATTCTCAATAATTCCAAACAATTAGAAAATCGGTAATAGTTACAGCCTCAAATCAAAATCAATATCACCAGTTTAATCACCATTCACAACCACATTTAATTCGAATCATAACTCAGAAAAATCACAATAGCTAACCATTCTCAAACACATTTCAAGTCATTCTTGTCAATTAAGAAATTCTTAACCATTTGCACTTATCCAATAACATTGTAGGCATTCTAAATTAAAAACGTTAAATCCCCTACCTCAGTGTCGCATTAACAATGGAATCAAACCAAACAACAGCCTTGGTGATGTTTCTCCAATGAGTTCCCTTCCTCTAGCAACGACACAACAGCTCGGAACCTACGTAGCAGCATCAGAATCATCAAGGGCAGCTCCAACATTGGTTCCTAGCGACTCCAATGGCAGTATCCACGGTAGTAGAGACTCTGGTAACTACGAAAATCACAAGCAGAGGCAGAACAGAGCAAGAACAGCAACAGTGATCTTGAACTCAACAAACAGCAGTGATAATGGCGTTTTCTCAGATTCCAGAAACCCAGAAGCAAAAGCAAAACTGGCGAGCCTTTCCATTCGGTCCTCCAGCAATGATGTCCAGCGATGTAGCAGCTCGGCGATGGTGATGACTTCCATCGATAGCAGCAGCGGTGAAGAGACGTAACGTTGACGACAGGAGACTTCTCCTTCCTCCTCTAGCGGCGGCTCCTCGTGGTGGTCGCTCTCCTCCTTTTGGCGATGTCAGCAGCGACGACAGACCCTTGAAGCGGCGGCGGCAGAACGCGAATGACGGCGATGCGGGCTCGGACTCGGCTCTTTGGACGGAACGGCGCTGCAAAGCAGCTCAACGGCGAGCTCCTCGCGGCTCCACAAATGGCGACGATGACTCTGATGGTGATGGAACGTGCGGCAGCGCGAGCGGAGTTGAACAGTGGCAGTGTGACGGTCACGGCGGCGGCGGGACAGCAGTTCTTTCCTCTCTCTTTTCTCTGCTCTTCGTGCTCTTTCTCTCTACGTTTCTTTCTTCTTTTGTGTGTGTGTGGTGTTTAGGAAGAAAGGGGGGTGGAGGCTGCGTTCAGAGGCTGAGGAAAGGGAAACATTAGGGTTAGGGTTTCTAGGATTTGGGAATTAGGGTTTCTGATTCAATTTGAAAATTTAGGTTTAGGAATTATGAATTTTATAAAAGAATAAGGATAGGTACGAATAGATATTTTGATAAAATTGGAGGGTAGGATAATTTTAAAATCAAACATACTCTGTTAAAAATATCTAAGAACATTGTTTATCAACATATTGCTAAGTTGAATTAATTATTTCTAATTTACATTATAAAATGAACAAGTTAATTATATTTTGTAAAGTACAATTTAAATTCAAATATCAATTT
>NC_029792.2:92988938-93017713 GCF_000816755.2 Arachis ipaensis | reverse complement strand
AATAAATTAATTTCTAAGAGTTCAAATTAATAACATAATTCATTCAAAATAGAATTTATTTAAATTAAATTATACAATTCTTCTTATTTTTTAATTACCAAAATTATAATTTCAATTATACCAAATATCTAATAAAGATTATATAAATATTCTAATTAGTTTAAACTCTAATTGTCATGAAACTCTATTTAATTACCTCTAGCTAAATAATTTTCTTAAAACATAATTGTCAACAAATATAATAAATTACAAATAACTAATCATTTGATTTTCAAAAACCATGGTTGTTACATTCTACCCACCTTAAAAAAATTTTTGCCCTCGAAAATTGCTAGAATGACATAAATTCAAACTGAAATCAAAGAAAGAAGAATATATGAACAGAAGCATAGGCATTGTCAAGAATGAATATTCAAAAAGTTACGTAAGCAATCAGATTCATAGGCAAACAAAGGTATACAAGAATGATAAGGTATGGTTCAGGAACAATCAAATCACATTCTAAGGAGGAAATTCAAACTAGAGAATTCTAATGAAAGCAACGAAGAAAAGGATGGCACGAGTTCATGTGGCACGAATAAAGATTATACGTCGAATCGAAGCTAACTTCATAACCTCTAACGCTCCCAAACCCCGTGAATCGCATTACCTATTACTTCTATTTCGTCTATGATAACCCATTAGTGTTCCCATATACATAAATCATTAGTATTAAGTTGGCCAGACCTAATACCATGAAGTATGAAATGATAAACTAACAGCGTTAATCATCAGACAGTTATGCATATAAAACTCAAACTCTTGTTACCAGAACAAGTCACAAAGCATGACAGACACTCAAAGTATGCAATGAAGCATAGTCACCAAGCCCAAAGAGCAGGGAGTGGCAGAGCTCAGCCACGGTGAAGCAGGGCAGCACAACGGCGGCCAAGCATAGCCCCTCAAACGGCGGCAGTTTCGACGAAAACGGTGCCGACGACGCAAGCACGGCTGGGCACGGTGGTTGAACCCCAGCTCAGCCTTCGAGCTCTCTGTCTCCTCTGTTTCCCGAGTTCTATCTCTCTGACTTTGCTATAAGTGGCGGCGGCTGGCTCTGTGACGAGGACGACGGCGGCGCAGTGAGGGCGACGGCGGCGACGCGACGGCAGCTACCAGACACGGTGCCTTCTCCCTCCCGATCTGGTTTGCGCTCGTCTCTCCCTTTCTCCCCTGGCTCCCTCTGCGAACGTCCTCTCCTCGCGAAATGGCAGCAGTGTCGCGGAGCTTCGACGGCAGTGACGTGGGTAGCAGCTCGCGGGGCTGACGATGGCGACGGCGCAGAAACGACGGCTCTAGCAAGGTGGCTGGACGGCTCTCTCTCTCTCCGCGGTTCCGTTTCCGACGACGGCTCAGCAGCAATGACCGGTGGTGACACGCGACGGAGGTGGCGACGGCGTCTCCCTCCTGTTCTCCCTTTTCATTTCTCTGTTTCTTTCTTTTGTTTGTGTGTGTTGTGTTTAGGAAGAAAAGGGGGTGGGGTACGGCTGAGGGATGGTGAGGGTGGAAGGGTTAGGGTTTGAAATTAGGAATTAGGGTTTCTGATTCAGTTTGGGAATTAGGGTTAGAAATTAGGGATTTTATAAAAGAATATGGATAGATATGAATAGATATTTTGATAAAATTGGAGGGTAGAGTAATTTTAAAATCAAATATACTCTATTAATATTTAGGAACATTATTTATCAACATATTTCTAGGCTCAATCAATTATTTCTAATTTAAAATGTAAAATGAACATATTAATCACATGTTTATAAAATATAACTTAAAATCAATATTAATTATTCAAATTAAATGATATAACCTTTTATCAAAACTCTAAATTTCAATTTGTGTAGAATAGCTAATTATAATAAAAATAGTACTTGAACATTAATTAACTTAAACTTAAAGTATTTATAAAAATCAAACTAATCATTTCTAATAAATTAATCTCTAAGAGTACAAATTAATAAAAATAGAACATAATTCATTAAAAATTACTTAAATTGAACAATACAATTCTTTCTTATTTTTCAATTACTAAAATTATAATTTCAATTATACCAAATATCTAATAAAGTTTATATAAAAATTCTAATTAATTTAAACTTTAATTATCATGAAACTCTATTTAATTACCTTTAGCAAAATAATTTTCTTAAGATAAATCACAAATAACTAATTATTTGATTTTCAAAAACTAGGGTTGTTACAGTGATGCCCTACATAAAGCTTGCCATAGAACGGAGTAGGAATGATTGGATGAAGACAGCAGGAAAGCAGAGGTTCAGAGGAACGAAAGCATCTCTATACGCTTATCTGAAATTCTCACCAATGAATTACATAAGTACCTCTATCTTTATTTTATATTTTATTTATCTTTTTATTATCAATTCACCATAACCATTTGAATCTGCCTGACTGAGATTTACAAGGTGACCATAGCTTGCTTCAGACCGACAATCTCCGTGGGATTGATCCTTACTCACGTAAGGTTTATTACTTGGATGACCCAATGCACTTGCTGGTTAGTTGTGCGAAGTTGTGATAAAGAGTTGAGATTACAATTGTACGTACCAAGTTGTTGGCGCCATTGATGATCACAATTTCGTACACCAAGTTTTTGGCGCCGTTGCCGGGGATTGTTCGAGTTTGGACAACTGACGGTTCATCTTGTTGCTCAGATTAGGTAATTTTATTTTAACTTTAAATTTTTTATTTCTTATTTTTGAACAAAAAAATATAATTTCTTCTTTTTCGTTTTTCCAAATTAATTTTCAAAAAATCAAAAAAAATTTATAAAATCATAAAATCAAAAATATTTTTGTGTTTCTTGTTTGAGTCTAGAGTCAAGTTTTAAGTTTGGTGTCAATTGCATCTTTTTAATTTTCCAAAAATTATTTTCAAAAATTTCATGCATTGCATTCTTCATGATCTTCAAGTCGTTCTTGGCCAATCTTCTTGTTTGATCTTCATATTTTCTTATTTTGTGTCTTTTCTTGTTTTTCATATGCATTCTTGAATTCTTAGTGTCAAAAAATTAAAAATCTTTAAGTTTAGTGTCTTGCATGTTTTCTTTTCTTCAAAATTTTCAAAAATAAGTTCTTGGTGTTCATCTTGATATTCAAAGTGTTCTTGGTGTTCATCTTGACATTTATAATGTTCTTGCATGCATCATGTGTTTTGATTCAAAAGTTTCATGCATTGAGTCTTTTTGATATTTTTCTCTTTCTACATTAAAAATTCAAAAATCAAAAAAATATCTTTCTCTTTTTCTCTCATAAATTCTCGAAGATTTGAGTTGACTTTTTCAAAACTTTTTAAAATTTAGTTGTTTCTTATGAGTCAAATCAAATTTTCAATTTAAAAATTCTATCTTTTTCAAATCTTTTTCAAAAATCAAATCTTTTTCAATTTTTCCTTCATATTTTCGAAAACTTTATGATTGATTTTCAAAATCTTTTTCTTATTTCTAAATCATATTTTCGAAATTAATGCTAACAATTAATATGATTGATTCAAAAATTTTAAGTTTGTTACTTGCCTCTTAAGAAAGGTTCAATCTTTAAATTTTAAAATCAAATATTTTTGTTTCTTGTTAGTCAAGTAATCAACTTTAACTTTCAAAATCAAATCTTTTTAAAATTCTTTTTCAAATCTTTTTCAAAATAAAATTTCAATCACATCTTTTTCAAAATTTAATTTCAAAATCTTTTCTAACTTTTTATCTTTTCAAATTTGATTTTCAAATCTTTTTCAATTAACCACTTTACTTTTTGTTTAATTCTTATCTTTTTCAAAACTACCTAACTAACTCCCTCTCTAGTTTTCAAAAATCCCTTTCCTCTTTTTCAAATTTCCTTTTTAATTAACTAATTATTTTAATTTCAATTTAATTTTATTTCAATTTTAATTTTCAAAATTTAACTTTAAATTTTTTTTAATTTAATTAATTTTCAAAATTCCCTCTCTCTCATCTCCTTCTAATTATTTATTTATTTACTAACACTTCTCTTCATCTCAAAATTCGAACTTTCTCTTCCTCTTGGTGTTCGAATTTCTCTTCTTCTATTCTTCTCTTCTTATACTTGCATAAGGAATCTCTATAATGTGACATAGAGGATTCCATATTTTCTTTTCTGTTTTCTTCTTTTTCATATGAGCAGGAACAAGGACAAGAACATTCTTGTTGAAGCTGATCCTAAACCTGAAAGGACTCTGAAGAGGAAGCTAAGGGAAGCTAAAGCACAACTCTCTGGAGAAAATCTAACTGAAAATTTCGAAAAAGAAGGAGACATGGCCGAAAATAATAATAATGCAAGGAAGATGCTTGGTGACTTTACTGCACCTAATTCCAATTTATATGGAAGAAGCATCTCAATCCCTGCCATTGGAGCAAACAATTTTAAGCTGAAACCTCAATTAGTTTCTCTGATGCAACAGAATTGCATGTTTTATGGACTTCCATCAGAAGATCCTTTTCAGTTCTTAACTGAATTCTTACAGATCTGTGATACTGTTAAGACCAATGGGGTTGATCCCGAGGTCTACAGGCTTATGCTTTTCCCGTTTACTGTAAGTCACAGAGCTAGAGTATGGTTGGACTCTCAACCTAAAGATAGCCTGAACTCTTGGGATAAGCTGGTCACGGCTTTCTTAGCCAAGTTCTTTCCTCCTCAAAAGCTTAGTAAGCTTAGAGTGGATGTTTAAACCTTCAGACAGAAAGAAGGAGAATCCCTCTATGAAGCTTGGGAGAGATACAAGAAACTGACCAAAAAGTGTACTTCTGACATGCTTTCAGAATGGACCATCCTGGATATATTCTATGATAGTCTTTCTGAATTATCTAAAATGTCATTGGACCATTTTGTAGGTGGATCCATTCACCTAAAGAAAACGCCTGCAGAAGCTCAAGAACTCATTAACATGGTTGCAAATAACTAGTTCATGTATACTTCTGAAAGGAATTCTGTGAGTAATGGGACGCCTATGAAAAAGGGAGTTCTTGAAATTGATACTCTGAATGCCATATTGGCTCAGAATAAAATATTGACTCAGCAAGTCAATATGATTTCTCAGAGTCTGAATGGATTGAAGGAATCATCCAGCAGTACTAAAGAGGCCTCTTCTGAAGAAGAAGCTTATGATCCTGAGAACCCTGCAATAGCAGAGGTGAATTACATGGGTGAACCCTATGGAAACACCTATAATCCCTCATGGAGGAATCATCCAAATTTCTCATGGAAGGATCAACAAAAGCCTCAACAGGGCTTTAATAATGGTGGAAGAAACAGGTTTAGCAATAGCAAACCTTTTCCATCATCCACTCAGCAAAAGACAGAGAGTTCTGAGCATAATCCATCTAGCTTAGCAAACATAGTCTCTGATCTATCTAAGGCCACTTTAAGTTTCATGAATGAAACAAGGTCCTCCATTAGGAATTTGGAGGCACAAGTGGGCCAGCTGAGTAAAAGAGTCACTGAAATCCCTCCTAGTACTCTCCCAAGCAATACAGAAGAGAATCTAAAAAGAGAGTGCAAGGCCATTGATTTAACCATCATAGCCGAACCTACAAGGGAGGGAGAGGACGTGAATCCCAGTGAGGAAGACCTCCTGGGACGTCCAGTGATCAACAAGGAGTTTCCCTCTGAGGAACCAAAGAAATTTGAGGCTCATCTTGAGACCATAGAGATTCCATTGAACCTCCTTATGCCATTCATGAGCTCTAATGAGTATTCTTCTTCTGAAGAGAATGAAGATGTCACTGAAGAGCAAGTTGCCAAGTACCTGGTGCAATCATGAAGCTGAATGCCAAATTATTTGGTAATGAGACTTGGGAAGATGAACCTCCCTTGTTCATCAATGAACTGAGTGATCTGGATCAACTGACATTGCCTCAGAAGAAACAGGATCCTGGAAAGTTCTTAATACCTTGTACCATAGGCACCATGACCTTTGAGAAGGCTCTATGTAACCTTAGGTTAGGGATAAACCTCATGCCACTCTCTGTAATGGAGAAACTGGGAATCTTTGATGTGCAAGCTGCCAGAATCTCATTAGAGATGGCAGACAACTCAAGAAAATAGGCTTATGGACAAGTAGAGGACGTGCTAGTAAAGGTTAAAGGCCTTTACATCCCTGCTGATTTCATAATCCTAGACACTGGGAAGGATGGTGATTGATGTGGACAGAGGAGAATTGATCCTTCAACTGAATGAGGACAACCTTGTGTTTAAAACTCAAGGATCTCCTTCTGTAACCATGGAGAGGAAGCATGAAAAGCTTCTCTCACTGCAGAGTCAACCAGATTCCCCACAGTCAAACTCTAAGTTTGGTGTTGGGAGGTTCCAACAATGCTCTGAACATCTGTGAGGCTCCATGAGAGCTCACTGTCAAGCTATTCACATTAAAGAAGCGCTTGTTGGGAGGCAACCCAATGTTATCTAATTATATTTATTTATTTTCCATTGTTATTTTATGTGTTCTTTAGGTTGATGATCATGTGAAGTCACAAAAACTACTGAAAAATCAAAAACAGAATGAAAAATAGAATGAAAAACAGCACACCCTAGAGGAGAATAGTCTGGCATTTAAACACCAGAAATAAGCATTTGTCTGGCGTTTAATGCTAGAAACAGGCACCAAGCTGGCGTTTAACGCCAGAAACAAGCATCTACCTGGCGTTAAACGCCAGAACAGAGCATGGAAGTGGCGTTTAACGCCAAAAACAGGCAGCAGTCTGGCGTTAAACGCCAGGATTGCATGTATAGGGCGTTTTACACGTCTAAAGGGTGCAGGGATGAAAAATCCTTGACACCTCAGGATCTATGGATCCCACAGGATTCCCACATGATCTGTAGACCCCACAGGATTCCCACCACTTCTTCTCTCCCCTTCACACCTTTTCATAACTCTCTTCCCCAAATACCCTCATGGATCACTAGGAACCATGATCAAAGTGTGAACCTGAATCCAAAGCATTGGCTCACCATGGTTCGGGGGAAATACTTAGATTTCAGTCCGGAAAATGTAAGGTTGGCACTCAACTTGCCCATGATGCAAGGAGATGCACACCCCTATACTAGAAGGGTCAACTTTGATCAAAGGTTGGACCAAGTCCTCATAGACATATGTGAGGAAGGAGATCAATGGAAAATTGACTCAAGAGGCAAGCCGGTTCAATTAAGAAGGCATGACCTCAAACCAGTGGCTAGGGAATGGCTAGAGTTCATTCAATGCTCAATCATTCCTACTAGTAACCGGTCTGAAGTTACTATAGACTGGGCCATCATGATCCATAGTATCATGATTGGAGAAGAGGTGGAAGTTCATGAGATTATACCTCAAGAACTCTACAAGGTGGCTAACAAGTCCTCCACTTGGGCAAGGTTAGCCTTTTCTCACCTCATTTGCCACCTCTGCAATTCGGCTGGAATTGACATAGAGGGAGACATCCTCATTGAAGAGGACAAGCCCATCACTAAGAAAAGGATGGAGCAAATAAGAGATCATGGACCTCAACATGAGCATGAGGAAATTCCTCACCATGAAATCCCTGAGATGCCTCAGGGGATGCACTTTCCTCCACAGAATTATTGGAAACAAATCAACACTTCCCTAGGAGAATTAAGTTCCAACATGGGACAACTAAGGGTGGAGCATCAAGAGCACTCCATCATCCTCCATGAAATTAGAGAAGATCAAAGAGCTATGAGGGAGGAGCAAGAAAGACAAGGAAGAGACATAGAGGAGCTCAAGAGCATCATTGGTTCTTCAATAAGAGGAAGACACCACCCTCACTAAGGTGGACTCATTCCTTAATCTCTTTGTTTATTTATTTTCTTGTTTTTCGATTTCTGAGCTTTATGTTTATTTACATTTGTGTCTTATTACATGATCATTAGTGTCTAAGTGTCTATGCCTTAAAGTTATGAATATGAATCCATCACCTCTCTTGAATGAAAAATGTTTTAATTACAAAAGAACAAGAAGTACAGGGTTTCAAATTCATCCTTGAAACTAGTTTAATTATTTTGATGTGGTGACAATACTTTTTTTTCTGAATGAATGCTTGAACAGTGCATATGTCTTTTGAAGTTGATGTTTATGAATGTTAAATATGTTGGCTCTTGAAGAATAAGAAAAAGGAGACATGTTATTTGATAATCTGAAAAATCATAAAAAATGATTCTTGAAGCAAGAAAAAGCGAGGAAGAACTACAAATTAAAAGCGCAAAAGGGTGCGAAACAGAGTACTGATGAGCGGATAATTTATACACTTTTTGGCATTATTTTTGGCATTGTTTTTAGTATATTTTTATTAGTTTTTAATTAAAATTCACATTTCTAGACTTTACTATGAGTTTGTGTATTTTTCTGTAATTTCAGGTATTTTTTGGCTGAAATTGAGGGACCTGAGCAAAATTCAGATTCAGAGGTTGAAGAAGGACTGCAGATGTTGTTGGATTCTGACCTCCCTGCACTCAAAGTGGATTTTCTGGAGCTACAGAACTCCAAATGGCACGCTCTCAATTGCGTTGGAAAGTAGACATCCAGGACTTTCCAGCAATATATAATGGTCCATACTTTGCTCGAGTTTAGATGACGCAAATTGGCGTTCAACTCCAGTTCCATGCTGCATTCTGGAGTTAAACGCCAGAAACAGGTTGCAAAGTGGAGTTAAACACCAGAAACAGGTTACAAATTGGCGTTCAACTCCAAGAGAAGCCTTTACACGTGTAAAGCTCAATGCTCAACCCAAGCACACACCAAGTGGGCCCCGGAAGTGGATTTCTGCATCATTTACTCATTTCTGTAAACCCTAGTAACTAGTTTAGCATAAATAGGACTTTTTACTATTGTATTTAAATCTTTGGATTATCTTTAGTTTCATCTTTAGATCACGTTTAGGGGCTGGCCTCTCGGCCATGCCTGGACCTTCATCACTTATGTATTTTTAACGGTAGAGTTTCTACACACCATAGATTAAGGTGTGGAGCTCTGCTGTTCCTCATGAATTAATGCAAAGTACTATTGTTTTTCTATTCAATTCAAGCTTATTCCTATTCTAAGATATCCATTCGCACCCAAGAACATGATGAATGTGATGATTATGTGACACTTATCATCATTCTTACTTATGAATGCGTGCCTGACAAACACTTCTGTTCTACATGCAAACAAGCTAGAATGAATATCTCTTAGATATCTAATACAGAGGACCGAGTCCAAGATATTAGAATCTTCGTGGTATAAGTTAAAACCCATGGACGGCCATTCCTGAGATCTGGAAAGTCTAAACTTTGTCTGTGGTATTCCGAGTAGGATTTGGAAAGGGATGGCTGTGACGAGCTTCAAACTCGCGAGTGCTGGGCGTAGTGACAGACGCAAAAGGATAGTAAATCCTATTCCAGTATGATCGAGAACCGACAGATGATTAGCCATGCAATGACAGTGCATTGGACCATTTTCACAGAGAGGATGGGATGTAACCATTGACAACAGTGATGCCCTACATAAAGCTTGCCATAGAACGGAGTAGGAATGATTGGATGAAGACAGCAGGAAAGCAGAGGTTCAAAGGAATGAAAGCATCTCTATACGCTTATCTGAAATTCTCACCAATGAATTACATAAGTACCTCTATCTTTATTTTACGTTTTATTTATCTTTTTATTATCAATTCACCATAACCATTTGAATCCGCCTGACTGAGATTTACAAGGTGACCATAGCTTGCTTCAGGCCGACAATCTCCGTGGGATCGACCCTTATTCACATAAGGTTTATTACTTGGACGACCCAGTGCACTTGCTGGTTAGTTGTGCGAAGTTGTGATAAAGAGTTGAGATTACAATTGTGCGTACCAAGTTGTTGGCGCCATTGATGATCACAATTTCGTGCACCAGGAGCAAAGTGGAAGGGGAAGTGGGTTTTATAGGGGTGGGAAGAGGGGTCTGGAAGGTGGGAATGGTGAAAGAATTGAATGTTTTCCTGCTTGGGAGTGGCGCCTAGCGTGGAAAGAGGCGTCAACTCCTATCCCTTTAGCTTTCTTCAGTTGTTTGAGTCCCAAAGTATAAGTACACTTTGACTCCCTGACTTAATAAGCTATCAATCATGTGGGCCCCACCTTTTCCTGAAAATTCAATCCGAGAAACCCCATCAGTAAGAATGCTTCATATTCTCTAAATTGAAAAGCAATTAATGGGTGTTTTTTCGGACACCAAACTTATTTTCTTTGCATATAGTAAATTGGTTTTATCATTGGACTTTAATGTGTACATAATGGGTGGAATAAATTTAATTCTTTCACACTCTTCAACTTCCAATCCCTACGTACACAATAAAGGCGCCATTCATGCATCCACCAAATTACTAATTGCATTCAAACTTAAACCAAATTGGGCTTTCTGTGTGAATTTTTTATGGTGGTGGCCACACCAAACTTAATTTTTGGGCTTACTTCCAAGGTTAATTCAATCAAGTTCTGTTGTAAGCCTAAGTTAAGTGGGTTAATGGCCACACCAAACTTAGCTTTTTAGCTAGTTCTTTAGCCCAATCAATCAACCTCACTCAGTGTTGTACTTCCAGCAAACTAGAAACAAAATCAAATGACTATCAACTAATTAACTAATCATATAGGACTGCAAATTAAACTACCTAAGTGGCTAACATAAACTACTTCTAGAAAGCATGAAAAATTAAAGGATATAGATGTTGGGTGCCTCCCAACTAGCGCTTCTTTAACGTCACTAGCTTGACGTTCCTTCCTCCTTAGTTGAAGTTGTAGCTCACTCTCTGCTCATCCAATGAGTCCCCCAAATAATGCTTGAGTCTGTGGCCATTGACAGTTAAAGTCCTCTGTGTCTTGTCCTCCATAAGCTCTACATGACCATATGGAGAAACCTTAAGAACTGTGAAGGGTCCAGACCATCTTGACTTGAGTTTCCCAGGGAAGAACTTGAGCCTTGAGTTATACAGCAACACTTTTTGGCCTTCTACAAACTCCCTTTTAGCTAGCTTTTAATCATGCCACCTCTTTGCTTTGTCCTTGTAGATTTTGGCATTTTCATAAGCTTGTGATCTGAATTCATCTAACTCATTGAGTTGTAGTAGTCTTCTTTCTCCAGCAGCTTGATTGTCAAAGTTTAACATCTTTAGAGCCCAAAATACTCTATGTTCAAGCTCCACTGGTAGATGACAAGCCTTCCCAAACACCAATTGGTATGAAGACATGCCAATAGGTGTCTTGAAGGCTGTTCTATAAGCCCATAGTGCATCATCTAGCTTCTTGGACCAATCTTTTCTTGTGTTTCCAACAGTCTTCTCAAGGATTCTCTTGAGCTCCCTATTTGAAATTTCAGCTTGACCATTGGTTTGTGGGTGGTATGGGGTTGCTACCTTGTGCTTGACACCATATTTTAGGAGGAGTGTCTCAAGTTGCTTGTTGCAAAAGTGAGTCCCCCCATCACTCATAACGGCTCTTGGAACCCCAAATCTGTTAAATATATTCTTCCTGAAGAAATTAATCACCACTTTGTTATCATTTGTTGGAGTAGCTATAGCCTCTACCCATTTTGACACATAATCCACAGCCATCAATATGTAATTGTTTGAGTATGAGGGTGGAAATGGTCCCATGAAATCAATCTCCCAAACATCAAACAATTCCAACTCCATAAATGAATCTCTGTGTCATCTCATTTTTTTTGGGTAGGTTGCCAGCTCTTTGACATTCATTGCACCTTGTCACAAACTCTTTTCCATCTTTGAATATTGTTGGCCAAAAGAACCCACACTATAGCACCTTTGCTGCAGTTCTTTCTCCACTAAAGTGTCCTCCATATATGGATCTATGGCAATGCTAAAGGACCTCTTGTCCTTCCTCATGAGAAATGCATCTTCTTAAAATCCCATCAGCACATTTCTTGAAAAGATAGGGCTCATCCTAAATGTAGTGTGATAAACCCCAATTTTATGGTTTATCTTGTGCTTATTTTGGGGGATTTTATCACCTTTTCTCACATTTATTCAACGAAATAGCATGGTTTTGTAATTCTCCCTTAATTTGTGCTTAAGTGTAAAAACATGCTTTTTAGGCCCTAAATTGGTGATTTAAATTCACTTTAATTCTATTCGATACCTTGATGTATTTGTTGAGTGATTTCAGGTTCATAAAGCAAGTATTGGATGGAGAAAGTGAAGAGAAAAGCATGCAAATTAGAGAAATCATGAAGAAATGAACTTTTAGAGAATTGAGGGCCACGCACACGCGTCATGCACGCATATGCGTGCATTGGAGATTTTCAAGCCACGCGCACGCGTCACTCACGCGTACGCGTGAATAGATGTTTTTGCCATCGACATGCACGCGTCACCCACGCGTACGCGTGACGCTCGGCACGTGACCCACTTAAAGTGAAATCGCTAGGGCAATTTTATGAGCTGCCTAGGCCCAAATCCAACTCGTTTCTGAGGGTATTTCATGCAGAATTCAAGCTTGAGCAAGGGGGGAGCACTTAGTTAGTGATGATGAGCCTTTAGTTAGTTTTCTAGAGAGAGAAGCTCCCTCTTCTCTCTAGAATTAGGTTAGGATTAGGTTAATTTCTCTTAGATCTATGGTTTAATTCTTGTTTTCATCTTGTTTCATTTATGAATTCTTGCTTCTACACCTTTATTCTCATAGTTTGTGATATTAATTTTACTTTCATGTCTCTTTTATGCTCATGTACTCATATTGGATTTGGATCTCTTTAATGCAATTTAATATTTGATGCTCTTTTATTGTTAATTTGAGTTGTGAATTTTACTTTTCTTGTAATTGGTAGTTGGTAGATTTATATTTCTTGCACTTTTACTATGCTTTCCCTTTATGCCTTCCAAGTGTTTGACAAAATGCTTAGTTGGATGTTAGAGTAGATTTTGAGCATTATTGGCTTGGAAAGAGTAATTAGGTGATCTTGAGTCATGAATACCCAACTCATGTTGGTGATCTAGAGTTGTTAGCTAGTATTGTTTTCATTAACTCTAATCTCTTACTAATTCACTTAGTGAGTTTATTAGGACATTTGGATTGAGATTAGCTAGTCTGTTAGACTTTCTTCGAGTGTGAAGATAACATGATACCTTCCTCCATCGTCGGAGATGACGTAGTAAGATAAATTCTTGTTTATTATTGTGACGTGATTGACTAGTCTTGTTTGACATTCTCCCTATGCGAAGATAACATGATACCTTCTTCCATTTGTTGGAGTTAACTAAATAAGATGACTTAATCATTGCATGACTATGATAGAAAGCCTATATTCTCAATCTTTGCCATGAATGTCTCTTTTTATTAATTGCTTTCTTTAAATTGCTTGCTTGATTTACTCTTCTTGTCATTTAAATTCTGGTCATTTATTTTATTGCTCCTTTATCAAACCAAACCCTTGTTCCTTCATAGCCAATAATCATTCACTTCATTGCAATTCCTTGTGAGACGACCTAGAGTCTAAATACTTTGATTAATTTTTATTGGAGTTTGTACTTGTGACAACACCATATTTTTGCATGTGAGGATTCTTTGTTGGTTTAGAACTATACTTGCAACGAGATTTTATTTGTGAAATTCTAGACCGTGCAAGGAATTCGAACATCAAAATGGCGCCATTGCCGAGGAATTGCAATGGTGCTATGTTATTGGCTATTGTATATATTGTGAATGGCTTGATTTTTGGTTTGTTTGTTAAGTTTTGCTAGTTTTAGGATTTTGTTCTCTTTGTTTCTTATTAATACTTGTTTTTATTTTATCTTTCACTATGAATTCTCATCCTTTTGGCTATGAGTGTGGTTCTAACTATGTTGTAGGAGATGGAAGCTACAATGAGGATATGCATCAAGGAAAGAACAACCAAAGGTGGGAGGAACCGCAAGCTTATGGACAACCTTCATGGCAACAACCTCCACCAATGTACTATGCTCAAGAGCCATACCAAGATGTATACCAATCTAATGTGTGTGATGATCCTCATTGGGGTTGTCAACCACAATCATCATATGCATATGATCCCACTCCTCAATATAGCCCTCCACCACACTCACAAGCCTCATACCACCATTCACCTCCATATGACTCCAACCCATATCCACCATACCAACCACCATATGAACCATATCTAGAGCCACCACCATTCCAATACTAATACTCCCATGGACCATAAAATCCATACACACCACCTCAAGAATTTCACCAATATGAACTACCTTCCAACTACAATGCCCTTCCCTCAAATAATGAACCCTCTCTTCCACCACTACCTCCCAATGAAGCCCTCATACTAGAACTAAGAGATCTTGAATCTCGTATCTTAAGGCAACACGAGGAGGATGAAAAAAAGTTTGAGGAGTTAAGAGCCAAGATGGCTATCATGGTAGAAGCCATTGGCAACATAGTCTCATCCTGCCTAAGCTTGCACGATCAAAGCACTCCCATTGTTGAATGTGGAGAAAAAACCAAAGAGCTTAGTAAGGGAGTGGAATTGGAGCTTCAAGGTGGAGAAGAAGAGTTAAAGCGAGAAATGTAACAAGAGGAGAAGGTAGAGATGATTGAACCAAAAGAAGTAGTAGTTGGAACCTTAGGATGTGTTGAGTACTTAGAGGAATCACAAATTGAAGAGCCTTCTTCCATGGAATTTGAAGTTGATATTGAGGAGGAGAGTGCACAACCTCCAAAGCACAATGTTATTGAAGAATTGGAAGAAGTGTCCCAAGCAATAGGCCCTCCTATTTATGATGATTCCGTATCAACATATGATCCTTTTAAGTTTGAGGAATCCTTCCCCACTATGCTTGGGATTGATGATGAGGTGGACCTCACTAAACCACCCATTTATGATTTGAACGATGGGGAAGAGCTTGAAGAACTTGGTGAAGAAGCATGGGAACTTGAGGGAGTTTGGCAAGAAGTAAAGCTTGAAGAACCTTGCCAAGTGGTGGAAGCCTCTAGGAGAGGATGGACGGGAGTAGAGCGTGCCTTGTCAAGATCATGGGGAACTCCTCCACCGGTTGTCATCCAATCCTTCATTTGAGTGGGTAAAACTTCTAACTCTTAGCTTTACTATCCCACTTGAATTTGGTTTTCTTGAGACGGATAGCCAACTTAGGGCGCTTTGCGAAATTAAGCGTAAGAGGAGGATGTCTAGTGGTAGGCGTTGTAAGTCTAGGCTCATTATGGTTGAAGCTTCAAGGAGCAAGGGTTAGACTAGTGCTCAATTGGATGGGTCTAGGAGGATAGTTTGGTGTCCTCATAAGAATTCGGCTTTTCTACCACCCAGAGGGAACCAATGTGATCAACTTGAAGATGGGTGTGAAAACAAAGTGTGGGATCCCATATTACAAGAGGAGGATCAACTTTGGAAGCCCATGGTTTGTGGAGAACTCCATCAAAGCTTGGAGTTATTAACTTTGAATGATGAAGCACAATGGAAGTCCAAGCATTGGTGGATGTTCGAGGATGGATTCAAGCGCAAGCCACCTTGATGAGAGCTCCCCATAAGTCCAACTTAAGGACAATAAACAAAAGTGCTAGGTGGGAGACAACCCACCATGGTAAACTCTTTCCTTTTTCTCTTTTGTAAATATTGGTAAAATTAGTTTAATTTTATGTTTTGTTTAGTTAGTTGAGTTTAGTTGGGGGTCTTGTAGGTTAAATAAGGTTTTATGATGTTTTGATAGTTGTTTGGAGGTTTGGAATGCTTGGTTTGGTGCAAAAACATTGAAAAATTTTGAAAAACAGAGCACCAAACCACGCATACGCATGATTCAAGCATTTCCAACCATCCACGCGCACGCATCATGCACGCGTACGCGTGGATTGCATATTTTCACCCCCAAGCCATTTTTTCTAAGAGTTGCGCGAATGGCGCGCGCACACTGTGCCTTTCGCGCAAAGCTGGTCACGCGTACGCGTCGCGCCCATTTCACCATTCCATGCGCACGCGTCACTGTCGCGCACGCGTGGCCTGCCCTGCATCAACCATCTTCTTTTCTTCTCTTCTTTCCATTTCTTTCCTTCTTCTCTCTTCTCTTCCTTTCTTTCCACCCTTCAAGCATCATCCAACACTACCAAACACCATATAACACTATTTCTTTAGTAACTAGTTAGTTTAATTTTTGTCTAATTTTTATTTTCCATTATAAGTGTTGGATTACTAATCTTGTTTACTGTTTTACTGCTGCTTATTACTAATAGGATGTTAGTCTAACATCATTGTTGTTAATTGTCATTGTTGGATTTCTTTGTTGAGGTTATATTTGATTACTTGGTTTGGAACTTTTCATGCTTAATGCTTTTGAATACCAAGTACATGTTACTTTGCCTTCATGCATCTTAACTCTTTGAATTGCATGTTTTGGCCACCATACATTCATCATCCATTGTTAGGCAATTGTACATTACCAATGCATTTTTTTAAGGATGCTTGTTCTGATTGAGCATCACCTATTTCATGCATTAAGATTTGTGGAATTGTGGAATTGGATCGGAAGCTTACCTAGTGACATATTTTTTAGCTTTCCAAGCTTTGTGGACCATGCTTGCTATGTGATTGATTTTAACTCTTACATCTCTTTTTCTAAGTTCCATAGCATCCATGTCTTCCACCTCTATGTCACTTAGGTGTTGCAACAACTTTAATATGTGTCATTGTTTGATGTGTGAGCTCTCCATACCATTTTGTTCACCAAGTTACTTACACATCAATCAATGTCCATTAATTATCCAATTTCACAATTGCTTGATCTTTGACTTGAATGCTTTCATGCTTCTTTATTACTTGTTTGGTTGTCTTAGCCTACAAGTTTAAAGCATCCCAAGCACACTAGATTGAGTGAAGTGTATGCTTTCTTTTGTATAATTGTGACATAGCTTTTAAAGCTAGTATGTGTGTTCTAAACCGCATGCAACTTAGAATGCACACACCTATTTTTTATTAATGTCACACTAATTCACTCACTCCATTCTAGTAGGTTACCTCATTCCAATAATTTACGCTTCCTTGCTTTTTATTTTCTCATCTTACGGTGTTATTCTCTATTTTTCATGACTGATGTACCATAAGCAAAAATGGAAGCGGAAAAAAGAACACGTAGCACCGGTTGATCCGCCAGCTGAGGGTGGCAATTCGGAGAGTCGCCGTACCCCCTTGCTCATCTTTGAGTGCACTGAGGACGGTGCAAAATTTTAAGTGTGGGGAGGTCGTCCGACCATTCGGCGTTTTTAGGTGACAAATTTCTAATTCCAACACTTTTGTATTTTATTTTTAGGTCTTTTAGGATTTTCAGTTGCATTCTCTTGTTTTACATACATATACACAATAAGCTTAGTCAAATAATGAGATTCTCCAAGGATTTTTATCTATATGGCACCCCAATTGATTGAAGAAAAAAATTTTTTAGAACTTGCTTGAACTACATATTGTGGAACATGATTTTTGAGCTAAGAACACAAGCATGTGAGTTTTGAGCCTTAATTGTGTGGTTACATCATATAACCACTTATTTTCATTGTTGTGTGTATTATTCTCTTTCTATGATTGCAATCTTTGATTTGTTTGATTCTTCATGTCCATTATTTTGTGTATACATGCACTTACATGATTGAGGCCATTGTTTCAAATAGCTCACTTGCCCAAATAGCCTACCTTTTATCTTTCATTGTTAACCAACTTTGAGCCTATGCTTAACCCATTTGTCTTAATTGTAGCACATCACAAACCTAAGTGAAAAATAATAAATATCCCTTGTTTGGATCTTTGATTAGCTTAGGCTAGTGAGAGTGTTCATTATTTGATTTTGGGAGAGTTGGGAATATTGGGTAGAGATAAAAGTGTGTTTTTGTATTTTTTTGTTGAAAATTTTGGGAATTGGGTACATACTCATGTGTTAATTTAATGTTAAACCATATGTATTGATGCTTTTGTATATATTTTAGTTTGAAAAAAAATGAAATGAATGAGAAAAACAAAAAGAAAAAAAAAAAAATATATATATATATACATAAAAGAAGAAAAATAGAAAAGAAAGAAAAAGAAAAGCAATAAAAAGGGGACAAAATACCCCAAAGTGAAGTTCAATAATAATCAATGCATATGTGGAGTGATCAAAAAGAGAATGAGTATGTGAAAAAGCGAAGAATGGGTAGTTAGGTTAGCTTTGAAATAGTATAGGTTGTTATATAGGTTGGGTGGGAAGCTTATGTTAATCAAAGATTCAAATTTCTAGTTCACTTGACCATATGCATCCTTACCTTGACCCTAGCCCCATTACAACCTATGGGAAAGTCCTCATGATATTTACATGCGTGCATGAAATAATTGTTGATTGTTAGATGAAAAACAAATCTTGGAAAGCATGATTAGTAGAGAATTGAGTGAATCAACCCCATACACTTGACTGACTAGAGCCGATACACATCCGGTGAGGATTCGATCGCTCAATTACATGTTTCCACCCATGATCATCTATTCTTGCAAGTTTGTAAAATCTTTCAATAATTCAACTCAATTGTGGGTTTGATTTGACCGCTATGGCTTTAGCCCTTGTACTTACACATGTTTTCTTGGAAGTTGAGTTGTTTTGACCAAGTGATTGCATTCATATAGATAGTTGCATCTAGATAGGTTACAATTAGGTAGTTTACATTGAATAAATGTTGATACCCTTTTGCTTCTTTCTTCATTTTAGCATGAGGACATGCTTAGTTTAAGTGTGGGGAGGTTTGATAAACCCCAATTTTGTGGTTTATCTTGTGCTTATTTTGGGTAATTTTATCACCTTTTCTCACTTTTATTCAACGAAATAGCATCGTTTTGTAATTCTCCCTTAATTTGTGCTTAAGTAAAAAACATGCTTTTTAGGCCCTAAATTGGTGATTTTAATTCACTTTAATTCTATTCGATGCCTTGATGTGTTTGTTGACTGATTTCAGGTTCATAAGGCAAGTATTGGATGGAGGAAGTGAAGAGAAAAGCATGCAAAGTGGAGAAATCATGAAGAAATGAGCTTTTGGAGAATTGAGGGCCACGCGCATGCGTCATGCACGCGTACGCTTGCATTGGAGATTTTCAAGCCACGCGCAGGCGTCACTCATGCGTACGCGTGAATAGAGGTTTTTGCCATCGACGCGCACGCGTCACCCACGCATACACGTGACGCTCGGCACGTAACCCACTTAAAGTAAAATTGCTGGGGGAAATTTCTGAGCTGTCCAGGCCTAAATCCAACTCATTTCTGAGGGTATTTCATGCATAATTCAAGCTTGAACCAGGGGGAGAACTTAGTTAGTCATGATGAGCTTTAGTTAGTTTTCTAGAGAGAGAAGCTTCCTCTTCTCTCTAGAATTAGGTTAGGATTAGGTTAATTTCTCTTAGATCTAGGGTTTAATTCTTGTTTTCATCTTGTTTCATTTATGAATTCTTGCTTCTACACCTTTATTCTCTTAGTTTGTGATGTTAATTTTACTTTCATGTCTCTTTTATGCTCATGTACTCATATTGGATTTGGATCTCTTTAATGCAATTTAATATTTGATGCTCTTTTATTGTTAATTTGAGTTGTGAATTTTACTTTTCTTGCAATTGGTAGTTGGTAGATTTATATTTCTTGCCCTTTTACTATGCTTTCCTTTTATGCCTTCCAAGTGTTTGACAAAATCCTTGGTTGGATGTTAGAGTAGATTTTGAGCATTCTTGGCTTGGAAAGAGTAATTAGGTGATCTTGAGTCATGAATACCCAACTCATGTTGGTGATCTAGAGTTGTTAGCTAGTATTGTTTCCATTAACTCTAATCTCTTGCTAATTCACTTAATGAGTTGATTAGGACATTTGGATTGAGATTAACTAGTCTTGTTAGACTTTTTTCGAGTGTGAGGATAACATGATACCTTCCTCCATCGTCGGAGATGACGTAATAAGATAAATTCTTCTTTATTATTGTGACGTGATTGACTAGTCTTATTTGACATTCTCTCTATGTGAAGATAACATGATACCTTTTTTCATTTGTTGGAGTTAACTAAATAAGATGAATTAATCATTGCATGACTATGATAGAAATCCTATATTCTCAATCTTTGCCATGAATGTCTCTCTTTATTAATTGCTTTCTTTAAATTGCTTGCTTGATTTACTCTTCTTGCCTTTTAAATTCTTGTCATTTATTTTGTTGCCCCTTTATCAAACCAAACCCCCTTTGTTCCTTCATAGCCAATAATCATTCACTTCATTGCAATTCCTTGAGAGACGAACCGGAGTCTAAATACTTCGATTAATTTTCATTGGGGTTTGTACTTGTGACAACACCATATTTTTGCATGTGAGGATTCTTTGTTGGTTTAGAACTATACTTGCAACGAGATTTTATTTGTGAAATTCTAGACCGTGTAAGGAATTCGAACATCATAGTGCTTAGCATCATTGATTAGCTTTCTTCTCATATGCTTGTTGATGTTGGAAGGTAGCTCTCCAATAGCCTTGAAATTGGCTATGTCCACAAACCAGGGAGCTTCTTGGATCATCATCAACTGTTCATCCAGAAAGCTCTCATTCACTGCAAGGTTGTGTGCTTCATCTTCCTCAATTGGGATCCTTGATAAGTGGTCAGCCACTTTGTTCTCTGCTCCACTTCTATCCTTAATCTCAATGTTAAATTCTTGAAGTAGCAAGATCCATCTTATCAGTCTAGGCTTAGATTCTTGCTTGGTTAACAAGTACTTAAGAACTGCATAGTCAATAAACACAATGACTTTAGAGCCAATAAGATATAATCTAAACTTATCAAATGCAAAGACTATAGCAAGGAGTTCCTTCTCTGTAGTGGTGTAGTTCCTTTGATTTTTTTTAAGAACTTTGCTAGCATAATAGATAACATGTACTAGCTTATCTTTTCTCTATCCTAAGACAGTATCAGCAGCAAAATCTGATGCATCACACATCAATTCAAAAGGTAAATTCCAGCTAGGTGGTGCTATAATAGGTACAGAGGAGAGTCTGTTTTTAAGCTCATCAAAGGCTTGCATGCATTCTCTATCAAAGATAAAAAGTACATTAGAGATAAGCAAGTTACTTAGAGGTTTGGCAATCTTTGAAAAATCTCTAATAAACCTCCTATAAAACCCAGCATGCCCCAAGAAACTCCTAATTGCTTTGACATTGCAAGGTGGGGATAATTTCTCAATTACTTCCACCTTAGCTTTGTCCACCTTTATGCCTCTTTTGGAGATTTTTTGACCAAGAACCACCCCTTCAGTGACCATAAAATGGCACTTTTTTCAGTTCAAAACTAGGTTGATTTCTTGACATCTCCTTAGCACCAAGGCAAGGTGGTGCAAGCACTTAGAAAATAAATCACCAAATATAGAAAATTCATCCATAAACACATCAATAAATCTTTCAATCATGTCAGAGAATATGGAGAGCATGCACCTTTAGAATGTGGCAGGTGCATTGCACAATCCAAAGGGCATTCTCCTATATGCAAAAACACCATAAGGACAAGTAAAGGAAGTCTTCTCTTGGTCTTTGGGGTCTACTACAACTGATTGTAGCCTGAGTATCCATCCAAAAAACAGTAGTATTCATGTCCGGCAAGCCTCTCTAGCATTTGATCCATGAAGGGTAGAGGAAAATGGTCCTTTCTTGTGGCTTCATTGAGCTTCCTATAATCTATGCACATGCGCCACCCAGTCATTGTTCTTGTTGGTATTAATTCAGTTCTTTCATTAGGCACAACAGTGACTCCTCTCTTCTTTTGAACTACTTGCACTGGGCTCACCCAAGGGCTATCTGAGATTGGGTAGATTACCCCTGCTTGCCATAGTTTTAGCACCTTTTTTTGCACCACTTCATTCATTGTTGGATTAAGTCTTCTTTGTGGCTGTCTTGAAGGCTTAGCACCTTCCTCAAGAAGGATTTTATGCATGCACATAGAAGGGTTAATCCCTTTTAAATCTGCAAGTGTCCATCCTATGGCATCCTTATGTCGTCTCAGCACATTGATAAGCTCCTCTTCTTGCTCTTTACTCAAGCTTGAGTTGATGATAACTAGATATGTGTCACCCAAGTAGGCATACTTCAAGCTTGGAGGCAGGGTCTTCAACTCCAACTTTGGTGCTTCTACCTCCTTCTTGCTTGCCTTGTCTAACATGATTGGGTCTTGTATGATTTCTTGTGGTAGTTCACCACATGCTTGTTGATCTTACTCCATAATTTCCTCACATTATTCTTCTTCTAGTACTCCTTGGACTAGCTTCTCCATTGTATCCACCATCATGCATTAACCAATGGACTCCTTTGGATAGCTCATTGCCTTGAAAATATTGAATACCATTTTCTCTTCATGCAGTCTCAAGACTAGCTCTCCCTTTTGTACATTAATTATAGCTCCAGCAGTAGCTAAGAATGGTCTTCCCAAGATAATTGATGTGTTAGCCTCTTCCTCCATATCAAGCATAATAAAGTCAACTGGGAAGATAAACTCTCCCACTTTCACCAACAAATCTTCTACTACACCATGGGAGAATTTGAATGTCCTATCAGCTAATTGAAGAGCCATTCTTGTTGGTTTGGCCTCTTCAATTCTCATTCTTTTCATCATAGCCAAGGACATGAGGTTAATGCTAGCTCCCAAATCACACAATGCCTTCTCAATGCTTATATCTCCTATGATGTAGGGAATTTGGAAGCTCCCAGGATCTTTCAACTTTTGGGGAAGCTTCTTTTGTATGATGGCACTACATTCCTCTATGAGCACTACAGTTTCTTTCTCTCCCCAGCTTCTTTTTCTTGTCATGAGTTCCTTTAGAAACTTGGCATAGAGTGGCATTTTTTCTAGTGCCTCAGCAAAAGGTATGTTGATTTGAAGCTTCTTAAAGATCTCCAAGAATCTAGAAAACTGGTTGTCCTTCCCATCTTTCCTTAGCCTTTGTGGGTATGGTGCTTTAGGTACATATGGCTTTAGGACTTGCTTTGGTGTGGGTGGCTCAGGTGTCTCTTCCTCCTTCTTGGTTTCTGGGTCACTTGCAGCTTCTTCTTCTTGCTTGTTCTGACTTGAGGATGTCTCCTCCACAACCTTCCCACTCCTTAGTGTGATGGCCTTGCATTCCCCTCTTGGGTTGGCCATGGTATCACTAGGAAATATATGTGTAGGCATTAGTATCTACTTGGATAAGGTTCCTATTTGTGCCTCCAATTTTGAAATTGCTGCCCCTTGGTTCCTCATGTTGGATCTGACCTCCTCTTGAATTGCATCTATCTTCTTTTCAGCTTGTGCTTGTCTCTCTGGAATAGTGGCAATACTTCCTGTCAATTATGCCAAAGCAGCCTCCAATCTTGCAAAATTATTGCTGATATCACATGGTTGTAAGGTTGAGGGTGATGCATCTTGAGGGTGGTTATTGTATGGTTATTGATTGGAGTGGTAGGGTGCATTTTGTGAGTTGTGGTAGGGTCTATTGTTGCTTGATTGATGGTTGGAATTGTGGTTGATGTATTGATTAGAGTGGTAAGGTTTGTGATCTTGATTGTAGTTTTGTTGGTTTCCCCACCCAAAATTTGGATGATTCTTCCAACCTGGGTTGTATGTTTTGGCATTGGGGTCATATGGTGGTCTGGAAGAATTGTTCACATAGTTGGCTTGCTCCCATCACATTCATCTTTTGGGGTGTCTTCTTCTTGTGGACGTGCTTGAGCTTGAATAGATGAGACTTGGTTCTTCTCCATCTGCTTGGTTAGGGCTGCTAATTGAGCTGTGATTACCTTGTTTTGTGCCAGCAGAGCATCCATGGAATTGAGCTCCATCACTCCTCTTTTTTGAGTTCTATCAGAGGCATAGAAATAGTCATTGTTGGCCATAGTTTCTATGACATCTATGGCCTCTTCAATTGTCTTCTTCTTATTGAGAGAGCCTCCAGAGGAGTGATCTAAAGCCTTCTTTGACTCATATGATAGCCCCTCATAGAAGATGTGCAGTTGCACCCGTTCATTGAACATGTTTGGAGGGCATTTTCGTGTCAGCTCTTGAATCTCTCCCATGCTTCATAGAGTATTTCACCATCTTGTTGTCTAAAGGTTTGCACATCAGTTCTCAATCTATTGACTCTTTGCGAAGGGTAGAATCTTGCTAAGAATTTGTTCATAACATCCTTCGAAGTTGTCAAGCTCTCCTTGGAAAATGATTCCAGCCACTTTGATGCCTTATCTCTGACAGAGAAGGGGAACAAAAGCAGTTTGTAGACATCAGGATGGACACCATTGCACTTCACTGTGTTACATATTCTCACAAATGTGGTTAGATATTGGTTGGGGTCTTCTTGGGCACTAGCTTCGAATGAACAATTGTTTTGAACAAGTGTGATGAGTTGAGGCTTTAACTCAAAGTTGTTAGCATGAATTGTTGGTTTTAGAATGCTACTTCCACAGTTTTCTGGGTTTGGGTTGATGTAAGAGCTTAGAACTCTCCTCTCTTACCCAACATGATTGCCAGCATCTTCCCCAACATGGTTATGCACTTCTTCCTCCATAGCAACGTCTAGATCTTCCTCCACTACTTCCTCTCCAACTATTCCTTTGCCTCTTCCTTCCCTCCTTAGTCTAAGGAAGGTCCTCTCAGGTTCACTATCAAAAGAGGATGAAGTTTCTCCTCTTCTACCTGTCATACATTCAACAAACAGCAAGCAGAAGATAAGTGAAGGAATCACTCTTGTTAAGACTTATGGTTAGTTTGATTGGTTCAATTAATCAAACAGTTAGTGGATTAGTATGTAAGAATGGAAATATACACAATGAACAACTGGAAAATCAAATGGAAAAGAAAAAAATAAGACACTGAAATTAAAGGAATTAGCAAGGTAAATAAAATTGTTTAATCTAGCTACCCATCAATTTAGTCATTGTCAAATTCAAACCAATCCCTGGCAATGGCACCATAAAACTTGATGACTGAAATTCACTCCCATATAAAATGAATCTGTTTTTTGGCAAGCGCACCAAAATATCGTCAGGTAATAACCCACTAGGAGTGGGATCGAATCCACAAAGATTGGTAAATTTGAGCAATTTTAATCAATGGGTGAATTAGTCAAGCTAAGCAATATAGATTGTAATTACAGAATTCTAAATGAACAAAAATGTAAATGACTTAAAAGTAAAGAAAAGCAGTAGAGTGCAGAAAAGTAAATGGCAACAATGTAAAGTGTTGGAACATAAATGATTGAATTGTAAAAGGGAATAACAGGATTTAAAGAAAGCTATAAAGAATAGGGAAGAGAAGAATAGGGGAAATTCATTGGGATTAGAAGATATTATTCTCTTTGGATTAAATCTAGACCATCTCATCTTCAATCATGCAACTCATTGACCTCTTGGCAATCATGATTGATTGAACCCCAATCCCTTGGTGATTCAATCTATCAAATCTTGATAATCAGCCAATTTCTTGGTCTAATTGCTCATAAAGAGAGATATGCTTGGTCCCTGGTTATACCACACATCCTCATAGATCCAAATAGTGGGTGGATTATATGTCACCATATCCAATCCCAAAACCCAGATCTACTCAATTGTGAGAAGGGATTTCAAAAATGGTTTCATGTTTTCTTTGCCAAGGTTCCCATGAAACCCATTTTGTATTCAACCTCTTCCCAAGATGATTGAACACTAGCATGAAGAACGAAATTTCTTCTAGCAAATCAAAGAGAAGATGAAGAGAAGAAGAAATTTACTATCATTAATCCATCAAGTACAACAGAGCCCCCTCTCCTAATGAGAGGGAATTTAGCTACTCATAGCTTAGAGAAAAGTACAAGAGATGGAAAAGATGAAGTGTAAAAGCTAAAGCTATCTAACCACTTGCCAACACTTGCTAACCTCTTTTTAGTACTTCTACGGGTTATTTATACTACTCCTATTATTAGAATTAAGAAAATACAAAAGAGAAAAGAAAATTATAACTAGAAAGGAGAAGGAAAAACTCATAAAATGAAGCATGTGCCTGGCGTGTGGCTGGCGTTTGAGTGGCGTGCCACGCCTAGCTTCTCAGCTTGGCTTGGCGTGCCACGCCTGGCTCCCCAAGTGGCACGCCCTCTTCATCAAGCAACTTGGTGTGCCACGCCTTCGAGCCCAAGTGGCACGCCCAGGGTCTTCTGCTTTGCCTAGTTAGCCTGGCTGGCCACGCCTTCGAGCTCAAGTGGCACGCCCAGGCTCTTCCCTTGCTCTTCTTCTTCTTCTGGAATGTTGAACTAGCGTGGCACGCCCAATAGATGGCGTGCCACGCCCTTGATAAGCCTTCATCTTCACTCTCTGGAAAATAACACTGGCGTGCCACACCCAGAAGGTGGCGTGCCACGCCCTTGATAATGCTTCAATCTTCCTTTCTGGAAAACAACACTGGCGTGCCATGCCCAGAAGGTGGCGTGCCACGCCCTTTGATAGTGCATGAATGAGAAGTGATAGGCATGCCACGCCCAGCATTCTAGTGGCACACCCATAGTTATCTTGCCCTAGCGTGCCACACCTTAAGTCTCAAGTGGCACGCCAAGTCTTCTTCTCCTTTGGTTGCTAGAGCTGGCGTGCGACGCCTTCAACATCAAGTGG
This sequence comes from Arachis ipaensis, assembly GCF_000816755.2. Classification (NCBI taxonomy): domain Eukaryota; kingdom Viridiplantae; phylum Streptophyta; class Magnoliopsida; order Fabales; family Fabaceae; genus Arachis; species Arachis ipaensis. Next base: position 92,991,064 of record NC_029792.2, on the reverse strand, counting down.
CACGCCTAGTAGGTGATTAAGCTTCTTCAACCATTAGCGTGCCACGCCTGGAACCCAAGTGGCACGCCCATCATTGGGGCTTCCTCCATAATCCTCTGGTCAAACATATTGGCGTGCCACGCTTTCGAGTTCAAGTGGCACGCCCTTACTGATGTTAACTTCTTCAAGCTTGGCGTGCCACACCTAGAGCCCAAGTGGCATGCCCCATGTTGCAATTAAGGGTGGCATGCCACGCCTTCGACATCAAGTGGCACGCTCAGTGTTGAGCCTTCAACTCCCCTTTCTGGACCAATGAACTAGAGTGCCACGCCTTCGAGTTCAAGTGGCACGCCCAGTGTTTATGAGGGTGTTGGCGTATCACGTGCAGCTTGGCGTGCCACGCCCCCTTTGTGGTCTTCAAGTATGCTTCTTGGAAAGTATAATTGGTGTGCCATGCCATAGTGCTGGAATTTCACGCCCATAGTAAAGCCCCAAAGAGTCCTCTTCTGAAATTGTCAACTAGCGTGCCACGCCCCAGCACTAGCGTGCCACGCCCATACTATTTGGTGGCGTTTGTATTAAGTGGCACGCCCAGCATCACACGCCCAGCTCTTTTTTCTTGTTTTCTCCTTTTTTTTGTTGCTATTTTCACCTGAAGTTTAACACAAACTTATTTCAAAGCAATGTACCATAATATTCACCAATTACTTCATGAAATTACATTGATTGAATGAGATTATGCTCTTTTTTATGGTCCTTTTAGATGAGAGAAAGAGGTAGATGATGCAAGTCATCAGGGACAAGCAAACTTTTAAGTTTGGTGTTGTAGAGTGTTCTCTCTATTTATCTTATCATCAATGGCACAAAAGGAAGGTGAATCATCTTCATGGAGGAGCACAACCTGAGGACTGAGATATCCACTAGGATAACTGAGGTGGTTGAGTTCCTTTCATTCTATTTCCCCTTCCGTTCTTATTTTGTTTTCTTCTGTTTTCTGTTGCTTTGATTGCCTCCATGATCTTTAGTACTTTCAGTTCTTAGATTTAGTTTCATTCTATTATTTACTTTTAGTTAAAAAAATTCCTTTTGTTTCATGTACCGCTCACTAAGCTTGAATATAAAAAAATGATGTATTGTATGAGAAATTGAGTTTATATTTAAGAGTGGTCTTTGATAAACCCATATTTTATGATGTATTTTGTGCTTAGTTTGAATGATCTATTCAATCCTTCACCCACTTATTCATGTTAATTGCATGGTTTTACTTTCCCTTCCTTATTATGTGATGTATGTGAAAAACATGTTTCCTATGCTTTAAAATTAATTATTTCAATTACCTTTATTTCCATTCGATGTCGTGATTAGTGTGTTGAGTAGTTTCAGATCTTCTAAGGCAGGAATGACTCAAAGGATGGAAAGGAAACATACAAAAAAGGAAGGAAAGCGCAAAATGGAGTCCATGAAGAAACTGATATCCACGCGATCGCATGGACGACGCGATCGCGTGCCAAGCGCGAATCAGCAGCGATGCGGCCGCATGACTGACGCGACCGTGCACCTTAACAGAACGCATATGACGCGGCCGCATGACTGACGCGACTGCGTGGCAAGAAAAAGCTCCGAATGACGCGACCGCGTGACCCACGCGGACGCGTGACAGAGGCCACGCACCAGAAATTGCAGAAGACGCTCATAGCGAATTCTGAAGCCCTTTTTGGCCCAAATCCAAGTCCAGAAGGCATAGACTAGAGGTTATGAAGTGAGGGAATGCATCCATTCAGGGAGAGCTCGCCAATTTCCACTTCTCATGTTTTAGATCTAGTTTTGAGAGAGGTTCTCTCCTCTCTCTCTCTTAGGATTAGGATTTAGGACTTCTCCTTGTTTTAGGAGTAACTCTCAATCCCAGGTTCTTTATTTTTATTTATTCTTCCAATTTAGTTTATGAACTCTTCATGTTGGATTACAATTTCACTTATTAATGTTATTTGAGGTATTTCAATTCATGATTGGTTTCTTTAATTTATGTTATTGTTTCTTTACATCTGAAGGCATTTTTATTCCAGCAATTTTACTTTTTCTTCTTTTGGTTTTGGTTAAGAAAGCAGTAACTCAGGAGTTATCTTATCTCAACATAATTGATAACTGTT
>NC_029792.2:92961253-92988801 GCF_000816755.2 Arachis ipaensis | reverse complement strand
ATCAATTTTTAAGGGGTTTGTTACTTGTGACAACCAAAACGTTTGTACGAAGGGATTTCTGTCGGTTTAGAGACTATATCTACAACGCGAATGTTTTTATGAAATTCTTTACTGGCATAAATCCTAACATCAAAATGGCGCCGTTGCCGGGGAACTGCTAACGTGTGCCTTATTATTGGTTATTGTACATATTTTCTTTTACTTGTTTATTTATTTCTGTTTTTCCTTTTTAATTTTATTTGCTACTATGAACTCTCACCCCACTCGCTTTGAGTCAGGAATATGCATCAAGGTCAGACCAATCAAGGATGGATGGAGCCAAGAGAATCTAATCAACCCTTTAGGCAACAACACCCTCCAAGATATCATAGACAACGACCATTCTACAATGCATACCCAGCTGATAGATATGGTGGACAACCTTGTAACTACCAACAAGCCCCACCCCGTGCCCATAGACCAACCTCTCAACATAACCTCGAACCGCCCCACTCATAAGCTTCTCTTCACCATTCGCCACCGTATGATCCTTTCCTACCCCAGTTCCAACCCAATCACTCCCAAGCACCACCACTTCCCTATGTCTCATGTCCAAATCCATCACCCCGAGAATCAGAGGTTCGCCTCAAGGCAACAGTAAATAAACTTCAAGCAACTATTCAACAACTGGAGCAAGCAGTAATTCAATTAGTTTCTAGACGCGCGAACATTCAAGGACCAACAACAGCCCCATGTGGACAATCTAATGAAGAGCGTAGCATGAAGGAAATAATAGAAACTCCAGTGGACAAGACAGAGCAGGAATTTGTACTCGAACAAGTAGAAGAAGCTGTCATTGTACAAGAAGAAGAGTTGGTTGAAGATCTAGGAGACACTGAACCTCCATGGGAATCCAGAGCTGAGGAGAACTCCGTCAAGGACCTTACGGTTAATGCTAAGGAGGATATTGCACAATCCCCAAGGCAAGTCATTTATGAAGAACTAGACGGAATAACCCAGGACACAAATTCCCTTGATGATGATAGTCACAAGTCTAGCTCTCTTAGTAATGAACTTGCATCCGCAAGTGAATTCTCTGAGATCGAAGAATCTTCCCCAAATGAATACGAAGATGATGCAGAGGTAGATTTCTCTCAACCTCCCATCTATGACTCAAGTGATGAGGAAGACATAGAAGACTTTGACCAGGACTCAGATGCATTTGAAGAACCTTACAAGGAAGTGGAGGAATTCACAGAAGAACACAAGGGAGTAGAACTCACAGAACCATTGGAATCACCTATCCCAAGGCCATTACCGCCTAATACAAGCTTCAAGTGGGTACAATCCTTAACCTTTAACTTTACTTATTCACTTGAATATGGTTTACTTGAAACAGATGGCAAGCTTAGAGCTCTATGCGGCTTTAAGAGTAAGAGGGAAATGGCTCGTGCTCAGAGCTGGTGTACAAGGTTCAATAAGGTTCCACGCTTCAACTTGAAGTGCACGGATTGGTATCAAGCTCAATTGAATGGATCTCGGAAAACGTTTGGTCACTATGGTGAGAATCTACTTTCTAAATCACCCGAATGGAAAAATATAGATCAAGACGGAGGCGAATTTAGATCCAAGGCTTGGGATCCTGGAATCTATTCTGACATTCGTCACCCCAAAAGCCTGAAAATCTGTTTGAAGCTGCTCAGAAGCTTTACATGCCTAGTTTGGGACCCCAGAGGCTATTGGCATTCCAAGCACTGGTGGAGATTTCTGGATGAATTTAAACACAAGCCACCATAACAGGAAGCTCTTCAAATGTCCAACTTAAGGACTTTAACTAAAAGTGCTAGGTGGGAGACAACCCACCGTAGTATGATCCTTCCTTTTGCAATTTTAATTTTATTTAGTTTTGTTTGTTTTTGAATTTTATTTTATTTTATTGAACCTGGAATCATGCACAGCATTTACATCAAGCACTGCATTCTGCATATTGCATTTCGCATTCTGCATATAAAAAAAAAAAGGTGCGCGACGCGACCGCATCACTCATGCGATCGCGTCAAATGGCGAACTACACTTCCCACGCGGCCGTGTGACCTGGAGATCAGCGTCAACATCCAACGTCCAGAAAGTTAGGCTGGAATCGTGCGGCCGTTGTGCGTCTAGCACAAAATGGCCCACGCGATCGCATGCCCCATGCGATCGCGTCACATGCACACAACCAATCCCACGCGACCGCGTGAGCGACGCGATCGCGTCGCATGGATTGCACAATTCCCAATAGAAGACAGAGAGTTGTGCTGAAATGACGCTGGATTCGTGCATTTAGCACAATTTCCAGCGACGCGATCGCATGCCCCATGCGATCACGTCATCCCTTCTTTTACCCCCTCCATGCGATCGCGCGCCCCACGCGATCGCGTCAACCCCATTTTCACCCCAACCACGCGACCGCGTGCCACATGCGGCCGCGTGGATTCAAAAATATAACCCCCCAGTCACGCAAAACCCTACATTCGCGCACCCCCCCCCCCACTAACAGCAGCAACCGCTGTGCCCACCGCCGCCAGCCGCGGCGTCGGACGTCACTGCCACCACCCCAGCCACCTTTGTACCCCAACCTCCTTCTTTCGCCTTCCAGGTTCCGCAACACGCAATTTCTTTTATCCGTTCGTAGTTTATTCTTATTTTTCCGTTTTTGTTCATATTAGGATAGTTAGATATGCATGTTGTAGTGGATTTTAGGTTGTTAGGTAGCCTAGGATGTGGTTAGTGGATTTAGGTCTGTTTATTTTCACTGTTCTTGTTTCTGTTTTATCAAATTTGCAAATCTGTTGCTGCTGTGATCTTGTTCATATGCTGTACTTTCCTGCATTTGCTGCACTTTACATTGAACTTTCCTGTTTATATTCCGTATATGTAATTGCAAGCTTTAATTTGGATTCATATGAGCTGCTTGTTTGCTGTTTATTTTCCGGGAAAGTTTTATTTTAGCCGGAATGCTACCCAAATTTCTGTGAAATATTTCTGTTCATGTCTTGGTTTTGGCATTTTCAACTGTGCTTTCCTATAATTTCACCAAACCAATTCATGAATGCTTAGGCATGCATTCTTATTTTCTTTGATCTCCTGGTTCATAAACTGCAATTTTGATGTTTGATTCCTATTTTTGCTTTCTTCATCTCTATTTGAATCATCATCAAACTGTTTTACTTGTTTAAATATGAGTTACCTATAGCTTCTACCTGTGATTACTTATTACTTGGTCTATTTTCATTATGCCTCTTACTTTAACCCATTTTTCACTAACTCACTAATTTTGACTCTAACCAACCTAACCTTTTCAAAACTTCTTTTCTTGCTTTTCTTTCACTTTCTTTTAACATTCTAACCCAGGCATGATGTTAATTTTTTCTATTTAACTTGCATTCAATTACATTTTGGATTGTGATTTCTTCTTTTTAGACTTTTCACTGATATACAATCCTAAATGCACATTCTACTTAACTCATATTCAGTATCCTATTGCTCCTTTGCCACTTTGTGTTTTCTTTGACTATTTGCCTATTTGCTTTCCTATTTTTACTATATCCTGGTTTTCTATTTTTTCAGGATGTCAGATTCCCAGAGACGGGGCAAAGGCAAGGCCACTACTGGCAAAAGGAAACGAGGCAAAGCCTCCATGTCTATCATCGACCTCATGCACGACGCCTCCTTGCGGGAGAAAGCCTTTACCCCGCAGGAGAAGGCCGACCAGCTACTTCCCGCCACTGACCCAGTAAAGTTTGCAAACCGATACTGTGAGCTGAAGTATCCGGTGTTTGCAAACTCCAGGAACCTATACCTGGAGCAGACTTTGAAGATCCCAGAAGAACTTCAGCAATACACCTCTGATCAGATCAAACAACGAGGCTGGTTCTTTTTGGAGAGACCGCTGACTGAGGTTAATGCATCTTGGGTTAGAGAATTCTACTGCAACTACTTCAAAACTTCCCTAGATGCAGTAAACCTCAGAGGGAACCAGATATTGGTTACTGAGGAGGCAATAGAAGAGGTTCTGAAACTTCTGCCTAAGACTGATCAGACAGATGGCTATCAGAAAGCTGAGGAGGATATGCGCTTCATGAAGTTTGACTGGGATGCAGTCAAGGCCCGGATTGCCCTTGACCCGTCCATTCCTTGGATCATAGGTCAGAACACCACCACGCCCAAAGGGATCAAGCGGATTTACCTGAACGATGGGCTCGGCTATGGCATCAGATCTTCAGCAACTACATTATGCCGAGTACTCACGAAACTGAGATACCAGCCGCAATGATCACCCTCCTTTGGTGTGTGATGGAGGGCAAGGACCTGTATCTGCCACGCTTTATCCGGCACTACATGGCCAGGGTCCACGTCCGCGGCACTCTCCCCTTTCCCTATCTGGTTACACAGCTGGACCGTCGAGCTGACGTGCCATGGGGGGATGCTGATGAGAGGCCACCTGCTGCAGAGTGCAAGAAGCTTATCCCGCACAGCAGGAACTTCCTGGTCTTGGGCTACAGACCCCTATTCCTGACTACTACTGCTGATGATACGGCTACACCATCTGCCGGTCCCTCTTCCTCCACTGCTGTACCATCTACCCCTGCCACCACCACTGCACCTTCACCTGCCACAGAGCCTGTCTATCATCTGGTGCACCGCTTGTTTCGATGACTTGACCAGATGGAGCGTCGCAACAAGCGACGCTACGAGCACCTGAAGCTGATGATACGATCCGGCCACATCCCCTCCGAGCCTGACACACCTTCTGAGGCATCTCAGGAGGAGGCGGATACGCCCGAGGCAGAGACCCATCCCCAGGGAGAGGCGGAGCAGGTTGACACCCAGCAGGCAGCACCCCAGTAGATCCAGGCTGTAGATCCTGAGATCCCCATTCAGACAGTCCCTCCTCTCCAGCAGCCGGACATTCAGCCAGCCACCACAGAGACACCAGCTACCATCCCTTCTAGTGATGACACCCCTTCACACCCTGCGTGAGTGAGCATTAGGGACGATGCTTCATTTTAAGTGTAGGGAGGTCGCCATCTCTGGCGTATTATTTTGGTGAACCACTACAGACTCTTTTTCTTTTATTTTGGATATTTTTTTTGTATTTTTCCCTTTTTAGCTCACTTATCCCAAAATAACCTACCTTTTCACATCACCCTTGTTAGCCCCCTTGAGCCTTTAAATCCCTTTTTTATTATATTAGCCACACTACTAGCCTTAAGTAGGAAAACAAAATAAAATCCCAAGTTGAATCCTTGGTTAGCTTAAGATAGAAAAATATAAATAGTTTAAATACGGGAAACCTATTGGGAACATGGATGATAAAAACAAAAGGTAGAAGAGTTGAAAAGAATAAAATAACTCAAACTAAGAAATTTTTGGGAAGCATGCTCATGAGAAATCAAAGTGATTAAATTACCATGTGCATTAAAAAAAAAAAGTCATTTTTCAGTATTTAATAAAGGGGATACAAAAAGGATTCCCCAAATGCAAATTAAAAGCAATGCACATGGGATAAAAAAAATAAAAATTGAAACATGAGCATGTAACATCCAAAAGTGGGAAAAATATGGAAAAATAGGTAAGGAAGTTTTGTTTTGATATATATATATGACTCCTTGAGAATGTGAATTAATTTAACTACCTGTAAGCTTTATATATGAGTGAATAAATTAGAATTGCATGATGCATCATTCATTTAGGTAGTTTGATGAGCGGATAATTTATACGCTTTTTGGCATTGTTTTTAGTATGTTTTTAGTAGAATCTAGTTACTTTTAGGAATGTTTTCATTAGTTTTTATGTTAAATTCACATTTCTGGAATTTACTATGAGTTTGTGTGTTTTTCTGTGATTTCAGGTATTTTCTGGTTGAAATTGAGGGACTTGAGCAAAAATCAGATTCATAGGTTGAAGAAGGACTGCTGATGCTGTTGGATTCTGACCTCCCTGCACTCAAAGTGTATTTTCTGGAGCTGCAGAACTCAAAACGGCGCGCTTCCAATTGCGTTGGAAAGTAGACATCCAGGGCTTTCCATCAATATATAATAGTTCATACTTTGGCCGAGTTTAGACGACGTAAAAGGGCGTTGAACACCAGTTCTACACTGCTGTCTGGAGTTAAACGCCAGAAATACGTCACAAGCCAGAGTTGAACGCCAGAAATATGTTACAAACTGGCGTGAGATCACAATTTCGTGCACCAAGTTTTTGGCGCCGTTGCCGGGGATTGTTCGAGTTTGAACAACTGACGGTTCATCTTGTTGCTCAGATTAGGTAATTTTCTTTTTGTTTTCTTTTCAAAAATTTTTCAAAAATCTTTCAAAAATTTCTCATCTGTTTTCGAAAAAAATAATAAAATAAAAAAAATTCTTTTTAAAAATATTTAATTTATGTTCTTCAAAATTTTTAAGAATGAATTCTAGTGTTTCATGAAGCATGTGAAGCCTGGCTGGCTGTAAAGCCATGTCTAAATTCTTTTGGACTGAGGCTTCCAACCATCAGCATGGAAGCAAGTTAATTGGAATGTCAACCGTGTCATGTCTGAGTTACATACTAAAGCTTGGCTGGCTATTAACCCATGCCTAACCCTCAGATTGGAGCTTTAGAATAAGAATGCAAGATTCCTGGAATTCATATTAAAAATTTTGGAATCCTTATTTTTATTTTTCAAATAATTTTCGAAAAAAATCCAAAAAAATCATAAAATCATAAAAATCAAAAATATTTTGTGTTTATTGTTTGAGTCTTGGGCCAAATTTTTTAGTTTGGTGTCAATTGCATACTCATCTTGCATTTTTTCGAAAATTGCATTCATGCATTCATAATGTTCTTCATGATCTTCAAGTTGTTCTTGGTAAATCTTCGTGTTTGATCTTGATGTTTTCTTGTTTTGTGTCTTTTCTTGTTTCTCATGTGCATTTTTGCATCCATAGAGTCTAAGCATCAAAGATTTCTAAGTTTGGTGTCTTGCATGTTTTCTTTGCATCAAAAATTTTTCAAAAATATGTTCTTGATGTTCATCATGATCTTCAAAGTGTTCTTGGTGTTCATCTTGACATTCATAGCATTCTTGCATGCATTCATTGTTTTGATCTAAAAATTTTCATGCATTGCATCATTTTCATGTTTTTCTCTCTCATCATAAAAATTCAAAAATCAAAAAAATATCTTTCCCTTTTTCACTCATAAATTTCGAAAATTTGAGTTGACTTTTTCAAAACTTTTTAAAACTTAGTTGTTTCTTATGAGTCAAATCAAATTTTCAATTTAAAAATCTTATCTTTTTCAAAATCTTTTTCAAAAATCATATTTTTTTCACTTTTCTTATTTATTATCAAAAATTTTTAAAATATTTTTCAAAAATCTTTTTCTTATCTTTATCTCCTAATTTTCAAAAATAACATCATCAATTAATGTTTTGATTCAAAAATTTCAAGTTTGTTACTTGTTTGCTAAGAAAGATTCAAACTTTAAGTTCTAGAATCATATTTTGTGATTTCTTGTGAATCAAGTCATTAATTGTGATTTTAAAAATCAAATCTTTTTCAAAACTAATTTCAATCATGTCTTTTCAAAAATATCTTTTTATCTTATCTTTTTCAAAATCATATCTTTTTCAAAAAGTTGATTTTAAAATATCTTTTCTAACTTCTTATCTTCTCAAAAAGTTGACTCAAAGGATGGAAAGGAAACATACAAAAATAGAAAGAAAGCGCAAAATGGAGTCCTTGAAGAAACTGATGTCCACGCGATCGCATGGACGACGCGATCGCGTGCCAAGCGCGAATCAGCAGCGACGCGGCCGCATGACTGACGCGACCGCGTGGCAAGGAAAAGCTCCGAATGATGCGACCGCATGACCCACGTGGACGCGTGACAGAAGCCACGCACCATAAATTGCAGAAGACGCTCATAGCGAATTCTGAAGCCCTTTTTGGCCCAAATCTAAGTCCAGAAGGCATAAACCAGAGGTTATGAAGTGAGGGAATGCATCCATTCAGGGAGAGCTCGCCAATTTCCACTTCTCATGTTTTAGATCTAGTTTTGAGAGAGGTTCTCTCCTCTCTCTCTCTCTCTCTTAGGATTAGGATTTAGGACTTCTCTTTGTTTTAGGAGTAACTCTCAATCCCATGTTCTTTATTTTTATTTATTCTTCTAATTTAGTTTATGAACTCTTCATGTTAGATTACAATTTCACTTATTAATGTTATTTGAGGTATTTCAATTCATAATTGGTTTCTTTAATTTATGTTATTGTTGCTTTACATCTGAAGGCATTTTTATTCCAGCAATTTTACTTTTTCCTCTTTTGGTTTTGGTTAAGAAAGCAGTAACTCAGGAGTTATCTTATCTCAACATAATTGATAACTGTTATCTTTGCTAATTGAATTGAACTTCAATAATCCCAACCTTTTCTTAGGAAATAAATAGGATTCGAAGATCAAGCCAATTAGTCCCTTGACTTTCCTTTGCTTTAGTAAAGGTTGACTAAGTGGAATTAAGATTCGACTTTCATTGTTGTTGATAAGAATAACTAAGCCTGGACTTCCAATTTCTCATACCTTGCCAAAAGTTTGCTTTACAGTATTTTTTATTTATTTTAATTGCTATTTAAATCAACTGTCATATTTGTCCCTCATTCTTAAAACCCCCAATTCTACAATCTCCATAACCAATAATAAGAACATACTTCCCTACAGTTCCTTGAGAAGACAACCCGAGGTTTGAATACTTCGGTTATCAATTTTTAAGGGATTTGTTACTTGTGACAACCAAAACGTTTGTACGAAGGGATTTCTGTCGGTTTAGAGACTATATCTACAACGCGAATATTTTTATGAAATTCTTTACTGGCAAAAATTCTAACGTCAGTCTTATTTACTTAAATGTGGTGGTGTTATCTATGATTTTGAATCAAAGGATGTTGGTGTATAAGGAATAGGAATTTAGAGAACTATTATGAATTCTCTGAAGTAAACAAAAGCTTAATCCTTGAAGCAAAAGAAACAGCAAAAGAAAAATAAAAGCAAGGTCCAAGGCTTTGAGCATCAATGACTAGGGAGGTCAGACATGATTAAAAGCTCAAAGAGTTGTTTCCCTAGTCATATGCTTGTGGTGTAAATGTGTCAAGTAATCCTTGAGACAGAGCACTAAGAGTCGAGATCAACTGAATTTAGCAGAGTATGCCCAAGGCTTTGAGCACCACTGTCTGGGAATAACTGAAAGAAAAATCAGAACTTAAAGAGAGTATCCCAGTCAAGTGCCTTGTGGTATTTTTGTGTCGAGTAAAGCTTGAGACAAAGAATTTAAAGTCACGACTAGGCTCAAGGTGCAAAGCGCCAAAGAAAAGAGAATGAAAGAAAATTTTTTGTGTTCAAGAATTAAACTGAAGTATAAAAGATTAGAGAATTCATAATATTATCCGGATTCTAATTCCGAATGACAGTGACATTCCTCTTATTCAAAGGAGAGTGAGATGCCAAAACTCTTTAGGATTACAGTGTGTAAACCCCACTTCAAGAATAGACAAGAGCTTAATTGAACACTCACTCTCATGCAAATTCACATCCTAGGCCTATGTTAGTTTTGGTTGCTTGAAGACAAGCAACAACTCAAGTTTGGTGTTGTGATGCGTGAGCATCTTCTCTATCTTTTCCTAGTGAATTTGCATTCAAATTATTGAGTTTAATCAATATTTAATTACCTTTAGCCACTATGAATGCTACCTTGATTTGTTTGCAATTTCTATTTATTTCAGGTAGCATTCGGATGGATTTAACGGAGTTTTGTAGCAGAAAATGAAGAAAGCAAATGATGCTGTCAAACCTGACCTCCTTGCACTCAAATAGGAATAACTTGAGCTACAGATGTCCAATTGACGTGATTCCAACGACATTCGAAATCTAACTTTCAGAGCTTTTCAAATATATATAATAGTATACCCTTTTTTTCTATTTCATACAGACCACTTCACGCCAAACTTGAGGAAGCTCAAGTTCGGCGCCAGCTCAAAGCCTCCAAAGAGAAATCGCACTGCCATCTCCACGCCGAACTTGAGTTTAACTCAAGGAAAGCAAGACAAAGCAACGCTGCCTCCTCCACAACAAACTTGAAGTTCTTCAAGTTCGGCGTCAACCTTAATGAGTCAAGTGGTCCCCAATTCGTCTACAGGCATATGTGAATCAATTAAATTAATTTTGATTTAAACTTTTATTAGTTTTATAATTAGAAAAAGATATTATTTAGTTTTAGGAAATATATTTTAAATTTATTAGGATTAAATATAAAAGGAAAAAGAATCAGCCATTCGGGCTCTTCTCTTCTCTTCTATCTTATTCCGTAATTTGCAGTTTTACAGAATCCTAGTTTTCTCTCTGAACCATGAGCAGCTAAACCTCCATTGTTAAGGTTAGGAGCTCTGTCTATTATATGGATTGATAATATTACTTTTCTATTTTAATTCATGTACTAATTTGTAATTCAAAAATTATTTTCGTTCTTTATTTTATGAATCTGGGTGGAATGGAAATATGACCTTGGTTCTAATTGAGTTCTTGTATAACCTGGAAAAGCTCTTTACTTGAACAACAGCTTGAAAATATATTCTCCTAAATTCTAATCATCTGGACTTAACGGGATACATGACATATAATCCTCTTATATTTGGGTAATTAGGGTTTTTGTGGCATATAACTAGAATTGAACTTCACCCTCTAATTGGAATTAAGTGACCAAGGAATTGGTGGTTGATGAAAGTTAGGGGAGACTAAAAAGGTCTAAGGAATTAGGGTTTACTCACTTATAGTTGCCATGAATTTAATCTTGCATGATTAAAATAGTTAGTAAGAAAAGTCAATCCAAAAAATAGATAACTCTGAAGCCTTAACTATTTCTCCATATATATTTCACAACTTGTTTACTGTCTCCTTTCTGATTCTCTGATTTACTGTTAATGCAATTGATACCCAAACACTACTTTCTGTTTGTCTAACTAAGCAAACCACTTTACCATTGTTGCTTGATCCATCAATCCTCGTGGGATCGACCCTCATTCACCTGAGGTACTACTTGGTACGACCCGGTGCACTTGCCGGTTAGTTTGTAGGTTATAAATTCCGTACCAGTCACGGTTAAAAAACTGTGACTATAGGTCAAAAACCGTGACCATAGACCTATGGTCACCTTTTTCACTAGCTCCGTAACGATAGACCTTTTTTTTGTAGTGGCTTCATTCATGACCAAGTCATTCATAAAGCCATTGGCCCTGTCAATGTCCAACTACATCACATCATCGATCACTTTATCCTCCCTCAAAGTTGTTCACCTAACAAGTAACATTTTGTGATACACTAATGTTGTATGCTCTTATTAAAGGGATTCACAACTATTTTGCATACTTGATGATGAGGCACATATATAAGTATGTAAAAAGTGAGAAAAATGCTGCCTTGTCCTTTGCTCTTTTTCTTACAAAAATTTTTGCATATTATAATGTTGATCTATCTGTTAAAAAATGCCGAGGATCATAACTTATTCTTGAAATGAGGTGGTGTAGTGAGAAGAAGCTTTGGAGGATAGTCCACTGAACTTCCTAAAGATTTCAGAATGTCGGACTCTCCCACTAATCTGAAGAAGAAAAACAAGGGTTCCAAGATTAAGGTTCTTTCATCCATTGTTAAGGATGTGATCCATGAAGTCTCCAACTATGCTAATTTGATGGTCATGCGTACCAAAATGCAAAGGAGAGAGAAGCTGACCTTGAGTTGGAGATAAGAAAATCCAAGTAAGGGATGGCACTAGTTGAGCAATACTTCAAGGAGCTCCATGACTTTTCCTACTTCTCTGAGGAGGAAGAAAAAGAAGAAGGTTCAGCTAAGGAATCTGACTCCATTGCCTGAAGAATATCTCTATGTTGTTGCTACTATTTTTATGAGACTTTTTAACTTTAATCTCCTATTTTATTTTTTTGCATTATGTTATGAATGACTGTAATAACTTTTAACTACCTTTAATTATGGACTGTTAGAACTTATACTTGCTGCATGTACCTTTTTAGTTTTTCTCCTTGATGATAAAAATGAGAGAAATTAAAGAGATTAAATTATTTCTTGGTTTTGTGTTTTATGAATGATAAATTTATATTTTACTATAGTTTTTTATTGAAATAAGTGAAATTTATCGATTTAACTTGCATTTAGTCCTTCTAATTGCATGCTTTTATGAAATTTTTTCTAATTGATTAAAACATGTTTTTTGGCTCTAAAAATTGTCAAATTAATTTCACTTTTATTTCATTCGATGCTTTGATATATTTATTCAAGTTGTTCAAGATTTAGGAGGAAATGATGGCTTTGAAAGATGGATGAAAAGCATGCGGAAGGAGAGATTTCACGAAGAAATAAAGGAGAAAGAAATCATGTGCTGTGCGCATGCACCCACCTGTGTGCACGCACCAGTCTGATCGCCTGCCTCATTTAAAATGGCACATGACTCGCAATTTGGGAGCTATTTTGGCCCATTTCAAACCACTTTGGAGCAATATGAAGCAAGATTTGAGGGGGATCAAAAACACCTTATCATACACTCTTTTTTTTTAGGGTTTTAGACCTTGAATTCTAGAGAGAGAAGCTCCCACTTCTCTTTAGAATTCAAGAGTTCTCTATGAATTTCCTTTTAATTCTAGATTTTAGTTTTATTTAATTATAGTTTTTAGTTTATAATTTCTTATTTTGTTACTCTTGTTTCTTAAAATTTCTTGTTACTTACTCTATTTTGCTATTTTAGTTTATAAATTCTTGTTGAATTTATGTTTCTCATGAATGAATTTGATGTTTCATGCTTTATTCTTACTTCTTTGAGATGTTATTATTACTTTCTTGAATTGGATAGTTGTAATATTATTATTATTGCAATTTATGAAATTTTATGTTTATGCACTCTAGGTATTTGATAAAATACTTGAACTAGTTATAAAGTAGATTTTTATTTTTGGCTTGGTTGTGAACTCGAGTGAACTCCCAATTATTGCTTTTGATTTATGACATCTTTTAACTAAACTTTGATAGTGTTAAATTCCAATTTAGAACTATCTACAATGAATCTTGAGCTTTCTAACTTGTGAATTTCTATATTCCGATTTAGAACCATTGCAACATTCAAGAAGAGATATTGATGAACGGATTTTTGACGGTTTAGAATTCACAATAAATTCTCGTTGCTAGTATAGTTTCTAAACCAACAAAGAATCCTTTCATACAAAAATTTGGTTGTCACTAAAGCAAACCCAATAAAATTCAACCGAAGTATTTAAACCTCTGGTCGTCTCTCAAGGAATTGCAGGGAAGTGTAGTTTATTATTGGTTGTGGAAAAGTATCTTTTTGGGTTTTTGAAATAAGGAACAAGGAAATAAAAATGGCAAGAAATTAAATTAATAACTAAGAAAACTCTTGGCAAGGTATGAAAATTAGAAGTCCTATCCTAGTTATCCTTATCAATTGTGATGAGAATTGGCCATTGCTCCCACTTAGTTAACCTCTAACTATGAAGGAAAGTCAAGTGGATAAATCAATTTGATTCCTCAAGTCCTAGTCAACTCCTAAGGAAAGACTAGCTTTAGAGGGATCCAAATCAACTAGCAAATTTCAATTATCAATCAACAAAGGAGTTTGATAACTCAAGAGTCTCCAATTACTCAACCAAAGCCAATAGGAGAGAAATCTACACTAAAATCCAATCAAGCATTTTATCAAACACTTGGAAGGCACAACATAAAAGTATAGAAAAGTAATAAGAGACAATAAAATCTAAACAACCAATTATAAGCATCAATAACACAAATAGAAGAAAGCAATCATAAATATGAAATACCTCAAATTGCATTAAATAGAGAATCAAATCTAACATAAGAATTCATAAACTAAAGTGGATAAATCACCAAGAGAAGAGAAACTAAAATGCTAGAATAAATAAGAGTAGAAGAGAAACTAGATTAAAGCAACGTAGAAATCTGAGATTAAGAAAAGCTAAACCTAAAACCCTAAAACCTAGAGAGAGGGGAGAGCCTCTCTCCCTAGAAAACTACATCTAAACCTAAAATTATGTGAATGAATGTTGTGTCAATGAATGAATGTGATTCCTCCACTTTGCAGCCTCTAATCTGTGTTTTTCGGGCTTGAAACTGGGCCAAAAGGAGCCCAGAAATCGCCCCCAACATTTTCTGATACGTGCAGCACGTGGCTCTGTTATGCGTACGCGTCGCCCATGCGTACGCATCGCCTAACTGCATGGCAACTATGGAAAATTGCATATCTTTGAAGCCTCGGATGTTAGCTTTCCAACGCAACTGGAACTGCCTCATTCGAATGATTGGGTATCTGATGAAAATTAAATTTAAAACAAATTGCAAAAAAAAAAAAAGGAAAAAATGAAAAAATTTCTGTAAATATGTAATAGTGAAAGGAAAACCACAATACATGATTAAATTCATACTTCAATAAAAATCATCTAATATCCATTATTTGATAAACTTCAAATCTTTAAAAGTTTAACCAAAAAAATCACAAAATAAACCACATAACATTAGTCATTGAGTCTTTAAGCCTCATAAAATAAACTAACAAGTACATAAGTTAGGAAAATTTTTAAATGTTTCTAGAACACTAGTGTTTCAATAATGTTAACGGTTGATATTAATTAATATACATTATAACTTTTTATAATTGAGATTAATAATTAAAATCACTAGAGCACCGATACTCCAAAAACATTTGAAATTCTTCCCATAAGTTATTAAGTCATAAATTGAACACATAAAAAAAACTGGATAATCGTACTAAACGAGTACAGAGCCGCTGTTTCAAATGGTTTTGATTGGATAATCGTACTCTCTATACCCTTCAGCGCCCCTACTTTGCCATTTTTGATCGGGTGCAGAAGCAAAACCTCCGCCCGGAGAATAATATATTTTTTATCTGTTATTTTATTTGGTAATTTGATATATGACAGTTATTTTGATTTGGGTAAGCACACGCATGAACCATTATTTGGAAAATTAATTTGACTCGCATTATAAAAGGTTACTTATGTTTTTTTACATAGAAAAAATATTTGGACCTATTCAATCTATAAGGAACATAATAAACATTAACTCAATATTTTTTATATTAAACATTCAACTTTGAGAAAATTTTGATAACAAATACTTCTTTATCAAGATCCGACATAGCCTGAGTAAGGCATTTCCTTAAAATGCATACTTTTATTTTAGCGAAATTAATAATAAAAAGTTAGACTTTTTATCCTTGATATTTTTACAGAATGTCATTTTTTAATAATTTATTTTATTAGCTATTTGTTAACTAAACCGCTATTCGTGGAACATAACTTGGCTAGTTTTTTGGTAAAAATTCAAGTGTAGTCAATTTTACGTAATTGCTAAAAGCAGTTAAATAATTTAACTTATTTGATTAAATTTTTATCTAACAACTCTCAGTTTTCAAGTTTTCAACTTCACGTGAAGTCAATTGCACCTGAATTTTCAGCTAATTTTTTTTTGTACTGATTACGTTTATTCTATTTAAACCAACTTGTGAACTCAAGATAACTAGCTAACTTGCTTGTGAACTTTAGTGAATCCAACTTTAACTTGGGCTTTGCTGCGCTTGGCTCTCGTCTGCACCACTTCCAAGACATCATACAAGTACAACTGCCCATATAATAATGTCTTCAATTTTATTTTATATTTTACCAGTGTACATGATGTGATCATTAACCTCACATCTTATAAAAACAATATAGGATCAAAACCGAAAATTCCCATGACCTACGCAAGCTACAAATTTTAACCTAACTCAAGACCAGCTAAAATTGCGACATCAATGACAACAGCCAAAACAGATTATTGTGTGATCAGTTGCGTGCTCCCACCAATGCCATGTGCCCTATAAGGTCCAGCACTCGGTTGCTGAAAGACAACCAGTCAAAGAGCATATTAGCATAGATAAAAAATACTGCTTCTAAAAAGTGTGTTATTGTGAAAGCAAATATAGAAGCTGTTGCATTCACATACCTGTACCCCCACTCATTGTCATACCACGTAACCAGCTTCATGAACGAAGCACTGAGCCCGATACCCGCCTTAGCATCAAAAATACTTGACCTGTTCAAAATAATTTTCATTTAGGATAAGCACCTTATTAAACAAGTGGAGGGACCAATTGAGTAGTAATTCTAATCTAAGATCAAAGGAATATATGCGAAGGTTTAGTTTTATGTCTCGCACATTAAATCTAACATGTTTATATAAGTGCGAATGTCTCGACTAAAACAAAGATATTGCTTTTAGGCCTCTGGCTTCTGAAAAGGGAATATATGTAAAACCCTCTTCCATTTTATTTATAAATGAAACTGGATATAGACAAGACCAAATCCAAGCCAGCAAGTCAAAATTTACCTCGAGTCACCAACAAAGTCATTAGAGACCACATCCTCATCTGTGTACCCAAGAATTCCTTTCAATGATCCCTCTGAGGCATACCTTCAATTTTTAACAAAAATTCAATCAAATCCAAAAGAATAGAGAAAAATCCAAACTCAAAAATTGTTAAAAGCCAGAGTAAAAACAAATTAGTAAACATACTTTATCGCTGCTTTCACATCTTCATAGGAAGCATTCCTTTTAAGCCGACAAGTTAAATCCACAACAGAAACATTTGGGGTAGGGACACGGAATGCCATCCCAGTGAGCTTTCCATTCAACTCAGGAAGAACTTTTCCAACGGCCTTTGAGTTCATGAACACAAACCAAACCTCATAACCTATACTGAAAATTGTAAGCATACATTATCTTCAAAGTCGTCATCCTCTTACCTTAGCAGCACCAGTTGAGCTTGGAATTATATTTTGAGCTGCTCCTCTTCCCCCTCGCCAATCCTTCATGGAAGGACCATCTACAGTTTTTTGCGTTGCTGATTGACAGTAATGAAAATCATATTAAGCCACGTGTCAGCATATAATGTCATAGTTAAATAAACAAAAATAATTATATAGAAGAAATAAGATGTGATTAACTAATATGTAAAAGAGACCTGTTGTTGCATGTACAGTTGTCATCAAACCTTCAACAATACCAAACTCCTCATGAACCACCTGAGGATTAGATGGAGGAATGATTAAACAATCATTTTACATGATTTTGTAAAGTGCGAAATGAAATTAAGGATGGATGTAGAAGCGAACACCACATTAAATTTTTTAGATAGCAATTTTAGTTTCCAAATCATCTGATATGCTTTTATCTCCATTCCATCTCTCCTTACAAGATATCTTATAAGGAAGAGAAACTACTACTAGTCACTAGACTATAGAGTATGGATTCATCTGGTTTAATGGATTAGATCAGCGCTATACACCGTATGTTCACTGCTCTACAGTAGTTTGATGCCTTAAATATTGGCAGAGGATGACAGTATTGAAAAGGTTTGATAGTGATTCAATTAGTGAGTTGTGATTTTCACTACCTTTCTCTACAACATTCAAAGGGCAAGCCCCAGTATACATAAAAAGCACAACTGCTGGATCCAACAGCCAAAAATAAGAATATAGTGAACTTCATCTTTCATGTCTATAAAACACTGATAGAAAGCCTCCTAACAGGCTTGCCCTGTTTGGAAGTCACATAATGTTAGGGACTTGGGTACTATGTGGGGTGCCATTTCAAGAGAGTGGTTTCCTTTCACAACTAGCTTTCAAGATGTGATTTTCCCACTTTTCTTAGATACTTAACAATAATATCAGAGCCTTGGTTGTCGGTGCTATGAAAAGAGTTAACTATAGGCTGAAGTAAGGTGAATACCGATTATTAATAGAGTGAAGCCGTCATAGACATCGCCTCTCTAGGGTCAGTCCCTTTCACATTGGGTAGTATGGAATGCTTGATGTTGTATTTAACGAAAGTGGTTCTTCCCCTTTAACAACTAGGTGCGGCCTCCCACTTTCCTAAAGTACTTAACACACGAGCAATAAGATTTTTCAAACTTCTAATCATGCTTCCTGAAGCTCTAAATCCTAAATCTTTTTACCTTTTAAATTACAAGCCAAAGCATTAAACATCGTCATTTACTCATTATACAGAAAGATAAAAGCTTAGCGTTACAGGATATCAAATCTTACCTTGGCAAGAGGAGCAAGGCAATTTGTAGTACAGCTTGCATTAGAAACTATGTCCATGTTTGTATTGTATGTCTTCTCATTCACTCCTACCACAAACATTGGTGCGTCAGCAGATGGAGCTGATATTATGACTTTCTTTGCACCAGCCTACAGTATAATAAGATAAAGCCAAATTAAGATTTCAAGCTAACAGAGAGGAGAGAGAAATACATAGGTAATTGAAAATATAAACCTTCAAATGAGAAGAAGCTTTCTCCACTGTTGTGAAAACTCCTGAAGATTCAACAACAAAATCAGCCCCAAAATCACCCCAAGGGATCTCCGCTGGATCTCTGAAAAGAAAAATAAAGTGCTCAGGTAAATCAAAATTTGCAAGTCATTCATTGACACCTCCACTGACATAGTAAATGAATGAATCACATCTATATCATCCATTTCAATTCTGAGGTTTAACTCAACACACCTTTTGCTCACAACCTTAACCTGCTTCCCGTTTATTTCCAAAGTAGAATCATCAAGAATCTTAATGGTTCCCTTGAAAGGCCCATGAGTAGAATCATACTTGAACATGTAAGCCTGAGAGAGAGAAGATAAAAATTATAAAGATAACCAAATTAAGCAGCAGAAATGAAATGAATAATATAGCTACAAAATGAAACCAATCTTATCCTGGTAAGGTTGACCCAAAAAAAGTATATACAACAATAAAGAAAAGAATTTGTAAAGAGGGGAGTACAAAAGTCTATAACTGTACAACCAGTCCAATTTCTCAAAAGATGGTCCAAGCAACAAGGTGGACTTCAAGTGGCAGAACATCACAATTGAATCAGGCAGAAACGGAACATAAGATAAGATGGCTCTGGCAACAGCGTAAGCTTCAAATATAGAGAAATCTAAAATATAAATTTAAATCTTAAGCAACCAAATAGGATTTCTTGCACACTAGTGAATAAAATAAAATAATTAGAATGTTTGGGGGAGACGCATACATGCATATGTACACATACTATGCTAAACATATATTAGATAAAGTGTTCCTTTTGTCCCTGAAGTTTTTAAAAGAATTGCATGTTGTCGTGTCACTGATAAAAGAAATGTATGTTGTCGTGTCACTAACGTGTTGCAACCGTCAGATGGTGTTAGTGACACGTCAGTCTAGGATTGTCACGTCCTATGTTGTTCAATCCAAGAGCATAATTGAAACACTAAAACATTAGGGATGAAATTGAAGTATTTAATTTTGATACACTGACAGTGTAAAACGTTTTTTACAATCGTTCAATCACATCTGTTCTTTCGAATGACCGATCACGTGGTCAATGTATAAAGTAGTTATTTTTGTTGATGTGGCATTACATGATTAGATGTATGTATAAAACTACTTTACAATGACAGTGCGTTAAAACTAAATTCAAAATTGAAACCAAATATTAAAGGATAAAATTGAAATAAGATATACATGTTGTATCAGCAATTTTTATCCGAATCCAATTCAAAATTTGCAGATATTAAGAGATCCACAGTCCTATTAGATCTTACCCGATCCGATCCGTGGATAAGTAAGATCGGAATAGCGGATTTTATAGATGTATCTCAATGTCCAACCCACATATCTAAATAAATAATTAAAAAATATTAAAAACAAATAAAAAT
This sequence comes from Arachis ipaensis, assembly GCF_000816755.2. Lineage (NCBI taxonomy): Eukaryota > Viridiplantae > Streptophyta > Magnoliopsida > Fabales > Fabaceae > Arachis > Arachis ipaensis. Next base: position 92,968,964 of record NC_029792.2, on the reverse strand, counting down.
ATGAGGCGCGCTACACATCCATGTAACCATGTAACCAAGTTGGCCCAATCCCAAATAGAGCCATGCGCATTAATGAGAGTGAAAATACGCGCCCATGTCATTATGAAAAAACGTTACTTCTTCTTTTTCTTTGCTCGCGTTATAGGTTTCACCATTCTCCTCTACTCGCGTTTTCTTTCTTGTTCTTCTTCTTCTTCTCTACTCGCGTTCTTCGTTATGGATCTGAATTGACTTCAACGTAATTAGCTTTGTGGTTCTTCTTCTTCGTTTTCTTCTTCGATTTGGACTTTTGAATTGAAACAATGAATGAATCAACTTCAAAATCAGTCGAATGAGTGCAATTTGGATTATTCTTCCGAAGCGCATCACAATAATCTTAAACATTGAACAAAGTAAAAAGAGGCCACCGAACCGAACAACATTCATTTAGTGAACCGAAATCACAAAGGCCACCGAACCGAACAATGTACATGTGGTGAATAAATGGTGATCAACTTTCAATCAACAAGAATAGTATTTCTCCATGCAAAAGAAGTACTGAACAGAGTAACAACCAATTTCAAAACCCTAGTTACACTATCCACTAAACTGAAGAAGAAGAAGAACCTACGAGCGCAAATTTGAAAGGAGGAGGAGGAGGAAGAGGAGGAAAAGGAGGAGAAATACTATTCTTGTTGATTGAAAGTTGATTACCATTTATTCACCACATGTACATTGTTCGGTTCGGTGGCCTTTGTGATTTCGGTTCATCAAATGAATGTTGTTCGGTTTAGTGGCCTCTTTTCACTTTGTTCAATGTTTAAAATTATTGTGATAGCATGCAGCAATCATTCCCTAGTTGTCTCAACGTAATAACCTCATTCGACTGATTTGAAGTTGAATCATTCATTGTTTCCATTCAGAAGTGTAGATCGAAGAAGAAAACGAAGAAGAACAACGGAGCTTATTACGTTGAATTCAATGTAGATCAATAATGAAGAATGCGAGCAGAGAATAAAAACGCGAATAGAGAAAAATGACAAATTTTATTAGGTTGAAGAAGAAGAATTTGAAAGAAGAAGGAGGAGGAAGAAGAGGAGGAGAAATACTATTCTTGTTGATTGAAAGTTGATCACCATTTATTCACCACATGTACATTGTTCGGTTCGGTGGCCTTTGTGATTTCGGTTCACCAAATGAATGTTGTTGGGTTCAGTGACATCCTTTTACTTTGTTCAATGTTTAAGATTATTCTGATAGCATGCAGCAACGTAATAACCTCATTCAACTGATTTGAAGTTGAATCATTCATTGTTTCCATTCAGAAGTGTAGATCGAAGAAAAAAACGAAGAAGAAGAAGAATGACGAAGCTTATCACGTTGAATTCAATGCAGATCAATAATGAAAAATGTGAGCAGAGAAGAAAAATGCGAACAGAGAAGAACAATGAATTTTATTAGGTTGAAGAAGAAGAAGAAGAAGAAGAAAAACGCGAACAGAGAAGAAGAAGAACGAAAACGCGATACATTATATGAGGCGCATGCATAACAAACGACTGTGGGATGGGGGAATGCGTGTGAGGAGGAAGTTACTTGGATAACATCCATGTATTTTTTACATGGATATAGAGCTTTTCCCTAAAAATAGATATTAAAAATTTGGTGTAATTTCCTATTTGTGTTGTACACTTGGAATGTTTGAATGTAAAAACTTATATTATTACTTGTTGATTCTTGTTGATGGAATGCTAGACAATTTTAATTGTTATTGTTAAGACAATGAAAACCAAAAAAGTTAATTATTATTCATACGTTTAGTTATTTTATTTCATTTATTTAAGAAAATATTGGTTAATTTTTTTAAAGTAAATAGATTAAAAAGAGTAAAGAAAAAACATTTTTTTACTCTTTTTGGGGAAAAAGGTTAGAAATCCTTCTTTCTCTGCCAATCATATCCAATATTTGATTGCGGATCGGATCGAAGCGAGCCGCAAACACGCAAATATTCAATCCGATCCGAAGTTGAGTGTGGATCGGATTAGATATAGTTGAAAAGCAATTGGACCCAATCTGATCTGATCTGTATACACCCCTAAACATGAAGACAAAAATAGTATTTACTACTTAGCATGGTTTTGAAAACCAGACCGGACCAACCGGTCAGACCGGTTTGATTATGAACCGGAAGCAATTATAATTCGGTTCAGCTAACGAAACTGCTAAATCAAAAACCGCTTGAGAACCAATGAATAGCTGAACCAAACTGGGACCCGGCCGGTTTTCCAAAAATGACATCGTTTAGTTATTTTTAGAAAAAAGGGAACATTGAAGCAGGTTTGGTCTTCCCTCTTCTCTCATCATTCAAAGTTTCTCAAAAATAAAGAACATCTCCCTCAAAGGAAACCCCAGCTTCCTCTACCACCACCGCTGCCGCCATTCTCCTCATTGTCGCCGCCCATCGCGCTCAAGATCTTTGTCTGTTCGTGGTGCTCCAGCCCCTCCTCATTCGCCAGTCGCCAGCTCCTTCGTCGTGCTCCAACCCCTCATACTGCTCAGTCGAGCTTTGTCCGCCATCCCTCGTTGTCGTCTATCAAGTCGTCCGTCATGCTTGTCCCTCAGGGTCTCGAACCCATCACCATTCATCTCATCATTCTCGAAGCCTCAAACCCCTGCCCAGATTTGCCAATCGCCAACGTTCGTATCCGCAGGACCTGTTTTTCCCTCTTCGTCCGTCGTCCGTCGTCGTGGTCGTCGCTAGGTCGCCGTCGTCCGTCACATTCAATTGCTCTTCCTCAAACTTTGCTCATTGCCCTCACTCAGCGAAGGTAATGGTTGCTCTGCTCAGTGCTCAAACTCGTTTTTGGTTGATTAGCTTTGCTCTGTCACTGCTTGATGATGACTCTACCTATCACTACTCAAACTCCATTATGTATCACTCAATTAAAAGGTCATTTGTAATCTGTTGTATTTCTAGAGATTTGTTGTTGCTGTTGTAGAACTCAATGGTGCACCTCATGCTACTAGTGGATATAGTGGAGTTGATTATTTGAATTAAGATTTTGGATTCATTTATGCTTCTTCCATCATATCAATAATAGATATTATATTTTCCTTCTGTATTTGTAGAATGATCCTTCTTAACAATTTTAGGTCTGCTGAAAGATTTGACCCTAGGGAACATTCATGGACCAAAATATTAGACATAAATACAAGGCGAGGCTGCCACTCAATAGTTGTGTTGAATGAGAAATTGTGAGTTCAACCTTTTTATTACCTTCAATTTTAACTTTGCTGATCTGTTAAATACTAGCACTATTTTCTTTCCTAGTAACAACCTGTGACTGATTTTGCACTATTATGAACTTATCCATTCACCTTGTAGAGGCAGGCATGCACTTGGTGATTGATTTTGCTGTTGTTCTTAAAGAGTCTATACATGTAATTGGAGGAGTCAAGGTTGGGGAGAACATTGTAGAAACTATACATTTGTCTACTAACACTAATCTTAATTGTAATTCATTGGCACTTGTTCTATGCTGTGCTAATTGAATGTGTCTATGTGTAAGCATTGGCACTTGTTATGAACTTATCTATTCATTAGTGTGTTTATTTATATTTTATTTATTATTTTATTATAAAATGATTATTCCGGTTGAACCACAATTAAACCGATTGAACCAGTAAACCAATAACTATACCAGTTTGATGACCAGTCCGGTTTACAGAACCTTGCTATTCGGTAAATGCAAAGTGCATCACTTTGGTTGAGACTCACTTTAACACTGACATTTTTTATTAAAAGTAAAAATTATTATAAACACCACATATACTTATTTAGTAAAATAGTTTTTCAAATGTATCATTTTTATTATATAAAAATAACTCGAATACTTTTAAAAATATTTATGTAGAATTTACTAATAAGAATATGAAAATCAAATTTTTTTTAATAAAACTCATTTATTGAGGATGTTAACAATATGACTTTTATTTATAAAACATTTACTGAGTAGTAAATACTATTTTCCCCTCATCTTTTATATTTTATTTCAATTTTATCCTTAACATTTGGTTTCAATTTTATTCCTAGCGTTTCAATCTGTTACAATCATATCCCTGGTTTGGACATCATATAGCGTAACAATCCTACGTTGACATGTCACTGACAAGTCATCTGAGCACATCATCCGAGTGTTGCCACACATCAGTGACATATCAGCATACAATTGTCACATCAGCATCTTCGTTGGTGGATGTTAACCCAAAAGTATACTTGAAACATATTTGAAACACTAGAGACAATTAAAACAAGTTTAAAAGTATTTTTGAAACTTTTCGAAAACTTCAGTAATCAAGAGAGTATACTTGTTACGACATCAATATCATATATCATATATTATATATGTGGAACCACCTAATTTTGATCATGAGCAAAACCATAAGATAATTGAACATACATACCATATATTTAGCATCAATGAAAGGATCATTAATTGCTACGACATCAATATCATCCCTCGAAGTAGCTATACGTAATACCAATCTTCCAATTCTACCAAAACCTGCACAATTCAGCACAAAGATGCGTATATTCTCTTCAGAATGCATTGCATGCTAAGAGTGTGCTCCGTGTTTTAAAACAAAGTACATGCCATTTTAAGCACTATTTAAAATAAAAGCAGTCTCTTGAAAAGCAAATAAAACTTTAAAGTAGTTGTATTAACCCAAAACAATAAAGTAAACCAGCCCAAAACTTGAGGTTTAAGCACTCAAGGATTATGCTCTCATGAAAATCTAGAACACCAAATGGAATGATGACAATAAATAATAAAAGAACAAATGGCACAACTCCAAATACACCAAAAAACACAAATACAATTTAAGGAATCTTAACCATGCTCTTTAACCCGATTATTGTCAGCTACTAAACCGTCTAAATAACAAATCAGAATACTTTTTTCATGTTCAGACAAATGATTTGCTAGTTCTTGAGTACTCTAGATCATAAGTTGAAGATCATATTCAACTGCTGTTTCATATTATTAACATGGAAATGAGTTGAACACATTTTTATCAGGATTTCACATAAACTGTCTGTTTGTGTTCAACTGGATCCTATGATGTTGAATAGGACCAGACAGATTTTATCAAATGTAAGTCATCAAAATAGCCACCATTTTCATCTAAAGCAATTCAAAAGTTGAAAAGATTATAAGTAGTTTTTGAAAAATGTCATTCTCATATATGACAGCAGCTCCTTTGAATATACAGGTTGAGCAAATCCTATGTCTGCAATTGATATAACAACATATCAAAAAGAAAGGCAATAGATTGTCAAGACTCCCATATAGTTTCCTTATAAACGTATTGTGGAAGACAAAGCTTAAGACTATCACCAATGCAAAAATTTTATATTCAATATTGGAGGTGTCTGCAAGCAAATGCAAGAAAAATAAAAAGAGAACCTTCATCACAAGAAACTTACCATTAATCCCAACTCTTATCTTCCCAGAGCTCCTTGATTCTAAACAGACCAAAGCCAAGTAAGAATCAAGAAATTGCATGATAATTACTCTATTCTACACACTTACAATTGCCATATTCTTACTCTGTACGGGAAGAGGGATTTCAGTTGCTGTTGCTTTGATAGGCTGGAGACTTCGGGCATTGCAGTTTCTGTGGAAATAACAATACATCAGGATCACAAATAGCAAAACTACATACTACTGAAGGACCAGAAAGGGGGAAAGGAGAAAAAAGAAGAGCCCTAAGTGAAAAGTTCAAGCCACTCAACTGTAACACTATAGATTCACATGGAATTGAAGTTCCAAATATTCCATTCTGTAACTTGTTCGCCTTTAAATTGCAAAAGGAAACATTGCCTGAAACCTGAATCACACGTAGAGATACATTAATCAACTGTTTTACTGAGAAAATACAGTAAATATACATTCACACATGGAATGCAGTATCCCTGACATTATCAGAGGAAAAGAAAAGTGTTCTTGGTTTGCATTATATGCTTGTTATCTTCCACTGGATGCTTTCCTTAATAATTATAAAAACGTCACCGTTCCTTATGTTCTCAAACTTCTGTCAACAAGATGGCCAATTAAGTGACAAGAAGATGAAACTAAGAAGGCATTTTGGTAGCAAAATGAAAAATTATCAACCGAAATTGCACAAAACAAGTCAAAATGATCTCTAAGCTTCTAAACAATTAGAGGGAAAGCACTTGGCAGGGAATTAACCCAGCTCATAAGTTATATTCAACTTGATTCATAAAGATTTCAATATAAAGTGTCATAGCTCATGAGTCCAAGTTGAGCTTTACTACTATATTCGACTTATTAGCACTATGATTGGTAATAATATTCCTGTTAACATTAGCGACACTATGCTGTGTATCTAACTTGAAGTCATGAACTATCTCATTTAGTGCTTAAACTCCTATGAAGTTTTCAGTACCTGAGATCAAACAAAAAATTAGGCTCATTTCTTTACCGAATCAGCTCAACTGGAGTCACTCAGTCACTTCCACCAAAATAAAAAACTCAACAGCAGAAAACTGATCTGCACTAATCGTTTAAAAAAGAGTCGGCTCAAAGAATCATCTTATCTTTGTAATAATTATTATTACACATTTTTTTAAATTTAAACAAAAAAAAAGTTCTGAATAGACATCAGCTCAAGCAAAGAGGAAAAAGACAAAAGAAAATATCAGATACCAGCTTTCAGTGTAAACTGTAAATCATTCAAAGCATTGAAAACAAAGCACTGTCATGGTTACAATCCAGGAGTCAACAGCATAAATTTCTTCAACATCTCTCATAATCACAAGCGGAACACCACGCAGAAAATAAAAATTAAACACGAAATAAAAAGCTGCAGCTACTTTTCCTTCTCCTCTGTTTTCTTCTTAATCAGAGGCAAGCGAATTTCAAATTAAGTTTAACTAAAAGTCAAAACAAAAAAAGTTTCCCGCCCCGTTTCCTGAGAAAAAGCAGGAAAAACAGACAACCGAAGAAAATGAAGGAAACGGAACGTTAAGAAGGTCGAAGACGGAGAAGAGAGAGACCTTGACGCGATCGGAGGGAGAGAGGAGCGCAGATCTGAGAATGGAAGAAGCGGCCATTGGAGAGAATAGAAAACCCTAAAGCCGGAAGAAAGAGAAGAATGGAGGCTCGCGCTCTCTTTCTTTCTTTCTGTGTGTGAGACAGTTTTTGCACCAACAACCAAGAACACTAGTATAATATGGAAAGAAAGAAAAAGAGAGAGAAAATTTTCAATAGTAGAGAATAATATATGTGCGAAATGCGAATAATATGGTGCGTGTTTTTATTTTTTTTATTTTTTAGTTTTCCTTTTTTTAATGCAATTTTCTTTAGCCAGCGGAGGTTCTGAGGAGAAACGGGGAACCTACTAGCTACGAGTCTACGACAGGTCTATTTATCTCTCAAACGTTGCCATTGGGGTCGTTCATAGATGGAGACTGGGTTTTAACCTATGAAGCATCACATAGAATTCGATGGTTGCACATTTCGATGATTAACACTTTGTTTGAACGTGGGAAAGAAAATAAGAGGAAAAAAATAAAAAATAAATAAAAAATTAAGTTAAAATAAAATATTATTTTTATAATTATATTAAAATATAATAATATTAAAAAAAATAAAGATAGATTTATTTTTAAAAAAAATAAATAAAAAATAATTAAGTTTATCGTGTGTTT
>NC_029792.2:92932291-92947743 GCF_000816755.2 Arachis ipaensis | reverse complement strand
TAAAGGTAGAGTTGGTAGAGTTGAAATTCATTTTGGCCCCTGAAACTTTTGACCAGCCTCAATTTTGACCCCCAAATTTATAGTTATCCAATTAACACTCTCAAATATTAGATTGTGACTCATGTTTGTCCCTGTAGCTATCTGAGATCTGATATATTAAAACTAAATTTATATTAATAATTGTTAATAATAATATAACTAAAGGTAGAGTTGAAATTCATTTTGGCCCCTGAAACTTTTGACCAGCCTCAATTTTGACCCCCAAATTTATAGTTATCCAATTAACACTCTCAAATATTAGATTGTGACTCATGTTTGTCCCTGTAGCTATCTCCATTAACGGAGATCTGATATGGCACGTTAAGTTGACAGAATGTATATCCACGTGGCACCCAGCTTGCTAGAATGGATGTGTGATGAGTGAATGACGTGGCAAAAGTTGAATGAACTCAATTTTTCTGGCAAAGTCTCGAACATATTGGGAAAAGAGGGCTGTAAATTGAGTTCATTTAACTTTTGCCACGTCATTCACTCATCACACATCCATTCTAGCAAGTTGGGTGCCACGTGGATACACATTCTGTCAACTTAACGTGTCATATCAGATCTCCATTAATGGAGATAGCTACAGGGGCAAACGTGGGTCACAATCTAATATTTGAGGGTGTTAATTGGGTAACTATAAATTTGGGGGTCGAAATTGAGGCCGGTCGAAAATTTCAGGGGCCAAAATGGGTTTCAACTCACTAAAGGTAGTATTGAAAATACAAAAATATAACACTTTTTTTTTGTTTTTTGTTTATGATGGAAAGAAATTTTTTTTAGTGGGAACCACACAAAAAAAATTCTTTCTATTTCTTTTGATAATCAAACAAATAAAAATATCATTTTTCATTTATTTTCTTTCCATTCATTTTCTTTCCACTCATTGTCTATCAAACCAAACATAGTATAAATGATTTAGTAATAAAACACATTTTTTTAATTTTTAATAATTGATAACTATCCCGTATTTTATTAATTATTATTTTATTATTCATCTATCATGTTTATTAACAATTAAAAATAAAAATAATAATAAAATAGATCTTTCATTAATCGTGACTTCCATAAATATCTTGACAGTGCGAATCAACGAATTTTTTATCCTTAATCCGTTACATCTATAAACATTATGAAAATCGTATTTCTTAGCAATTCAATTGTTTGAATGGCGCACGACAATATAGATTTTTTGAAAATTCAATCGATTGGAGATCTAAAACAATCGATTGAATTGCGCTATAGAATGTGAGTTTTTTCTTATTCAATCGATTGGTAGTGTTACCTAATTGATTGAATTTCGCAAAGCGATAAAGGTATTTATCTTATTCAATCGATTGTCATAGTGTTAAACAAAAATATTATTTTTATAAGAAAATGATGAAAAAAATAACTAGTCATATACTCATATGGTAATGTTTCTGTATATAATATCTACATTTATTTTAATTAAAATTCGATCATCTAACAGTTTGGTTATTTATTAGAATTTTTTGAATTGACATCAAGCAAAGAGTACGGGACAGTTACGGATGCCATTCAAATTTTTCAAAAACGATATACAAAGGGTAATTGTCACTTGATATTAGGTTAGTCTATAAAAAAAATAAAGAGTGTAAAGTATGATCTCTAACCCTTCATTGCTCTCTCTCATATTTATTCTTGGTCCCACTTATAAAATTGATGGTAGGAGATCACACTTTACTTCCTCAATTGTTAAAAAAATTGAGAGGATCCATTCTCAGTCTATAAATAGTGTTTTAGAAACACATTGTAGGCAGTTCACTTCTTTTGGAAAATACTTAGAAATACAAAACGCTCTCAGCCCTTGGGCATCACAGAATAAAATTGAGAATCTTACATAATTTCTCTTAACTCCAACACCTGTCATTTGTTTTTTTCAGTTTTTATTAATAAAATTTCTCTACTTTTACTTGTTCTTCTCTTTTACGTTTATGTTTCTTTCTTCATCTTCTCTTTAATTTTTTGTTTGTTTTAATTTGTGTAATTTACTTTGCCTTCGACACCTTACATTTCTTTTTTTATTTGTTACTTTCAATCCTTTTTAATTCTTATTGACGATACAATTGCGACATTGAGATACCCACATTTTCTTTTAAACATTAACAAAATTTGAGTAAAACAAATTGGCACGCCCAGTGGGACATTGTCAATATATTATAATTTGTCAAAAAAATCAGGAGTTTTGAATTTGTATGTGGTTACGTAGTGGAAAGATTGTGTTTCCAGAGACTAAGGAATCAACGTCAATTGACATGCCAAATACATCTACAGCATCTTCTTCTACTTCCAGCGATAAGACTAGAGGAAATGAGTCTGCGAATTCTCCCGTGATTTCAAATGCAGAGCCTACCTTGCTGTCAGTGAGGCATGATGGTGTTGGTCATGTCCATCCAGGGTTAAATGCAACTCACATAAATACTGTGGAGTGGTCGCCTTATGGCTTGCCACCGGGGTATATCCCCCCATGGTGACACAGGGATTGCATGTGCCTCTCTACTCAACTTTTCAAAATCCACTTTACCAAAATTCATATGGCATGTCAAATATACCTATTTCTAGGATCAGGTTCACATATATCACAACAAAACTTTTCACATGCTATTAATACAGAAAATAACAGTGCATCTAATTCTAATACACCTACTGTTATTAGGGTAAAAAATTTCAAGCCTGTGTTTTCTGACATGTCAAGAGCAATACATGTTAATCAACCTAGTCAAAGTATCGAATCTTTAGCAAATATTAGGCAACAGATAGATGAAAGCCACCATGATCTAGTAAACATGTTAACTCATCAAATGGTGACAGTTTTAAATCCTCTTTTAGAAAACACAAACACTAAAATTGAACAATTAAATAGGTAGGTTAATAGAATTGCTACTGTGGCAAATTTAGAAGAAAATAATAACCATGGTTTAGAACTTCATAATGTCAACCAAAATGGTGGAGCAATTTCTAATTATGGCATTCACATGCCTAGACATGGTCAAAATACTGATGATATGTTGGAAAGACTTAGGCGAAACAACTTAGGAGGCATTATAATCTAACTAGGAATGTCGAACAAGTTTTAAACCATTTTAGATTTAATGTTGGTTGCTTAAATAAGTCATATTTTATGTCTGCTTTTCCTGAATGTGTCTAACAAGCAAAGCTTCCAAAGAGTTGAAAAATTCTAAAATCCCTTACAAAATTTCTGGAGAAAAAAATGAGTCTACAGTAGAGCATATTGCTCGATATACTGTTGAAATTGAGGAAGCAGGTTCTAATGAATATCTCAAGATGAGATATTTTCTTTCTTTTTTAACAAAAAATGCATTTACGTAGTTCTCCAACTTGAGACCAATTTTCATTCATTCTTGGGCGCAATTAGAAAGAAATTTTCAAGATTAATTTTTCTGAGGTGAATTGAAAGTTAGCCTTACAGATTTATTCTCTGTCAAACGTGCATATTGGGAAATAAGCCTTACTAATGGATTAGAATTTGGAGTTAGAAAAATTTGTTAATCAACATACTTTAGACCTTTTCCAGTTAGCTGAGAGAGTAAGACAAATAGAGCAAATTAAGAAAGAAAAAAAAAATTTCAAAAAAGGTTCTAAAAAGATTGCATATGTTTATTATTTTTCGATAGTAGTAATTCAGATGAAAAAGAAGTTTATATTGCTGAATTACGTGGGGTCCTCTTTATGTATGCAAATCTTTGAAACCTGTTAAAGGAAAAGAAAAGTTTCTTCATATTCCAAAATTAAAAATAAGACTTATTCTTTTGATATTTCTAAGAAAAATCAAATATTTGAAGTTTTATTAAAAGATAAGCAGCTTATTTTACTGGAAGGAAAAAAGATGCCTTCAGCTGATGAAATAAAGAATAAAAAATTTTGTAAGTTTCATCCGGTATTTTCATAGACCACTAATAATTGCGTCCGTTTTAGGAATTTGATACAAAAAGCCATTAAGGAGGGAAGGTTGAAGTTTGAGGATAAAACTGCTATGAAGGTGGACACTAAATCGTTTGCTGCTGATTCAAATTATGTTGAGCCATTCAATTTCTCAGTCAACATGGTAGAAATTGACGCCACAATGACTAGTGTTCAAGATGAAAATAAAGACTTGAAGGTTTTTGAGCGAGATAAGAAGCCAGTTTATCCTCGTTCTGATGAGGATTTGTTAGATTTTTTGCTAAGATATAAAGAATCTGATAGCACTATTGCTATGTGCCCAAAGTGCAATGCTGTTTTTGACAAAGAAGCTATAAAAGAGTTGGAAAAGTACAAAGTTGAAGAGAAAGAAAAGGTTAAGTTGAAAAAGAAGATTGTTGAAAAAGAAAATGAAACTAAGGAGCTAAAACAAAAGATAGCTAAGAAAAAACAAAAGTTGGGCGGTCAGACTTCTTTGAACAAGTGTGTCAACAACGCTGGGATACAAGGCGTCAACCAGAAGATGAAGACTATAGTCATGATTGATAGAAAAACTTGATGGATTTTCTCAAAAGACAAAGGTTTTTTCCACCAAAATTCAAATAATAAATGGGTCCAAAATGTGAAAAATGTGCAAAATCAACCTATTTATTTCTCAAGAGGAAAAAATAAGAGGGTGAGACCTAAACCTTTTAAACCCAGGTACTACAAGTCCCAATTATGGAACATGAATCATGCATAAGATGGAGGTAGTGTATATATTCCAAAAAATATACATATTCCCTCAAAGCCAATTTATTCTTATTATAATCCTAATATGTAGCAGGTTCCTAGTTATTCTCCTTGGCCAAACTGTCAAAATATTCCAAAGTATTTTCCTTCAGCTTTTGAGAAAAAAAGAATATACCTGAATATGTTCCTTTAAATCCATTCAAGGGACATGGTGCAAATTTTCCTCCTTTACTAAGCATGGCTAAATCTGTAGAAATAGAAAATTCTTCTATTCACCCTAAATGCAATAAAAATATAAAGGAGAATCTGGCTGGAAAGAAGGTAATAGTTGAAAATAAGGGAAAAAAGATGAAGATTTAATTACTGTCAATTTTGACACTAATTTTGATGACAGTTTAGAAGCGATATTTGGTGTTAAACAACCTATAGTTGTGGTGTCAATACTACCTGAGGAATATAGTCAAGTTCGGAAAGTGAAATCATTAGAAGATGATTGTTATGATGTCTTTCCTGGAAGTGAATGCTTATTGCTAGATGACAATATGTGTGGTGGAGGATTGTTTGAGAAACCTACTGAAAATGACAAGGAGCATTTGCGTCCATTACATATCAATGCTTATGTTGATGGAAGGATAGTCAATAAGATTTTGGTTTACGGGGAGCTTCTGTCAATCTTATGCCTGAAAGAATGATGGGAAGGCATGGAAAGACTGAAAAGAATTTAATCAAAAGTAGCATTGGAGTGACAGATTTTAATGGAAGGACTTCTTCTGTTAAAGGTGTGATTCTATTGTCAATTAAGGTCGGCTCTGTCAACAAACCAACCCTGTTCGTGATTGTTCCATCTAAAGTTAGTTTTAACTTGCTTTTGGGACGTGATTGGATTCATGGAATAGGTGTTATTCCATCTACTTTACATCAAAAGTTGATTTTCTGGAATAAAGATGGAAGAATGGAAGAAGTTCTTGCTGACAATAATACCTGTTACTATGATGAGATGCATATGGAGTTCAGGATGTATAATCCTAGAGTCAAGCCGCTGACGGTTGATACCAAGGCATTTAATCCTGAAAATATTGAGATGTACAAAATATATATGAATGATTTTATTTTGGTCCCTAAGGTCGGGGTGGATACGGCCTCAAGAAAGACTTAGATGATGAGTTTGACGAGCCAACTGGCTCGGCTGTTAGCCTATATGGCAGACAGAGAAGGATGCATTGATAGTGTACCTTATGATTGTATATACGATGATGGTCCTTTAGAATTTGAAAAAAATAATACTCACAATGTAAAAAAGGTTGAGGTGCAGGATCCTTTGGAGGAGGTAGATATTGGCACGGTGATCATCCTTACCAGTCTTGCTGAGTGGTCTCTGCGCTTCTGATTTTAGGTAATTGTCTCACACTCTCACCGCGAGCTCACTGTCACCACGAGCTCACTCTGTCATCGCCATTCATCTCTCTCCATCTCTCCGGTAGGCTAATGCTTCTTCAGTTTCATCTCTTTTTTCAATTAATATTGAACATTTTCCTCTATTAGATACTTTGGTAGTTGATAATTGTAACAAGCTAGAATTATCATACGGACATAATAATCAATATTCCAATTTGATATCTATGCCAAATTTGGTGACCTTGCCCCAATGGCTTCAAGGATCTATGAAGACATTACAGTATTTGTTGGTTTCAAGCTGCATCAATCTTGTGGTGCTTTTTGAGTGGATACTAACTATGAATTCAATTTAATTTTTGTTGCTGATGTGTTTTTGGATTCAGAAATTAGAATTATTATAATGATTAATTTATTAGAATTCCAAAAACTGAACCCTAACCCAGAACCCTAACCCAGAACCAGAACCTTGCTTCCTCTTCTCCCCTAACCTCTTTTCTCTTGCTTTGGTTTTGATTTTTCTTTTGTCTTGAATTTGAACATTTTATTTTGATTGAATATTGTGTGAGGCTCATCATTTTGAAGCTATCTAAGTTTTTCACCTCCATTCTTATGGATTTAATTAGGTTTCAAACATGCTGGCTATGTTAAAACATGGAATTGGAGTGCATCATTCTAGTTTAATTCCAATTTTAAAGAAAGTGATTGAGATTTTATTTCAACAAAGACTAATAAAGGTTGGTAAAAAAGTATGACGTAAGATGCTTTGTTTATCTGGAAATTGTGTGCCTGCAACACAATTATATACATTCATTTTGTAATTTGGTTAAATTATTTTTTTCTAATATGATTTCATTCTCTGTAAATCTAGTTTTAGAAATAAGGAGAATATCTTATAATATATCATATCTTAGTATATTAAATTCTAGCTCTGTTATTTTACTTGCTTAGATACTTACGATTACTACACTGATGTTGTGCAGTCATTTCTTTAATATTGTTGCAAATGTCCATTTGTGTGGAAAGGCTTATACGCACTACAAATACACTGTTGTGCGCCTTTTGATAACAACTGTTTCAATAACTTGATTCAGAAAAAAAGGGTCTTTTTCAATCGGATCAAGTTCTGTTTAGTAGAGGATCTACAGATTCATTTGTTTTCTAGTATAGTAAAAATCTTACAACTTTTAAATCAGACTTTGCAGCTACTATGATAAAAATTGGAGATATTTCCCCTTGACTGGATCAGCTGGAGTCATAAGAAAAATTTGCAGTGCTATCAATTAATGGCTCCTGAATCTTGGCTTCAACTTGTACTCCTATTGTTTTGTTTTATACATGTTTAATAAATTCTTATTGTTCTTGTCCTCAATAAGGTGTTCTCTAAATTCATATTGATTCATTTAATTATAATTTGTAACTATCTTTATTCAATGAAAAAAAGAATTGTAAGTTTGGTTTTCTTTATATAAATTTATTTGTATACAAGGTGTCATACTATCCAAATGTCAATTTATTTGGTGATTATTTAATTATTCGAGTATTTCACTAATATGAATTTATGATGCACTTTTATTAATTTTGAGAAAGGAATGATTTAATTGAATTGAAATTTAAGAAAATCAATTTGATTTCCAATAAATTTAAGTAACCAATTACGCATTTAGGCTGATTTTTTTGGTTATGGAAGAGCTGGGTGTGTTGTGCCGGGTTATGGGATGAGGAAGAGCTAGACCAATATGTGGGACAGGTTTTTTGCTCAGAGTTGGTGATAAGAAATCGGACCCAACGATTTCCTTATTTAGATTTCTTTGAGCAAATCGGAGGGTCCGTTTTGCATGGAGAGGAGGTACGAAAATAACATTAAGGAAATCAGACCCTGCAAATTGTACATGAACAAAATTTTTTTTATGTTACTTTAAGATAATCACATGGTCCGTTTTCATTGTTAACGAATTTTTGGATTTAGGTTGAGCAACTCGCTGGGTCCGAGTTGTGGAGGAGTAATTTTTTTTATTTTCACTAAAAGAAATCGGATGGTCCATTTTCATTATTATATAGTATATTTGAATTAGGTTAGAGAAGTCCTTTGATCCGATTTGTGTGTATATATATACACTTGCGAAGGTCTGCAAATCTTAATCCGCCGACCAGATCTAACATTCTTCATCTTCTTCGACTTCTCTTCTTCTTCTTTCTCATGGTCTGTTGTTGAGCTGGTTGGCTTGGATAGAGAAAAATTCATAGTGAAGTATTTGTGTTTATTTAATTGAGTGAGAAGAATGGATGATAGAGTCCTTTTGAAAGTGTATTATTTTGGTCAGATTTTGTTGCAGACGCCTGAAGGGGTAAAATTTGTTTGTGAAGATCCGTTGGATGTTGTTATTCCGTTCACAATTTCATTTGAAGAGCTTAAAGGTGTGATTTATGAGAAGATTAATTCGGAGATGTCAAGAAAAATATCATGTATTTTGTACAGATATCATGTACCAGTATTTGGTGGATTCGTTCAATTTCAGACGAAATATATAACAGACGAAGCGAGCATACAGGAGATGTTTTCAATGTATATTGAAAGTCGTGCTCAAATCTCGTTCATCGAGTTGTACATTGAATTCGAACAATCTGAGGCCGACCGAAATATTTTACGGGAAGACTACAATAGTCACAATGAGGAAGAGTTCGAAAGCAATTATGAAGTTGTTGGTCCAGACGGAGATAAAGATCAAGGTGACGGCAGTGTGGCTCCGAATGTGACAGACGTTGTAAATACACTCGCGAACGAAGTGCCATTTGAGGAGCCATCTTTCATGCGAGTTTTAGATTTGGAAGCCATGCATGCTCCGGAGTTTCCGGACTATATGAGTGCAGGTACTCGTTTAGCATTTGTAAAATAGTTTATTTAGTCAAGTTTAAGATTAAAATAATTTGAGCAAATCTGTAGTTATGGTGCAGTATTTGTTTAGTTATTTAGTGAATCAGTATTAATTAATAAGTATTTATTAGAGTATTTATGAAGTTATTAAGACGATTGGTATTTATTTTTAGTTATTTAGTTGCTTAGTTAATTAGGGTTTATTTATTAATGAGTAATTATTATAGTATTTATGAAGTTATTTAGGCTATTAGTAATTATTTTTAGTTATTTAGTTAATTTGTGTTTAATTAGTTATTTAGCTAATTAGGCTTTAATAATTAGCATTTGTTATAGTATTTAATTTTAGTTGTTTAGGTCATTACTATTTATTTTTACTTAGTTAGTTAATTTGTATTTATTTAGTTATTTAGTTAATTAGGTTTTAATAATGAGTGTTTAT
The DNA here is from genome assembly GCF_000816755.2 of Arachis ipaensis. Classification (NCBI taxonomy): domain Eukaryota; kingdom Viridiplantae; phylum Streptophyta; class Magnoliopsida; order Fabales; family Fabaceae; genus Arachis; species Arachis ipaensis. Next base: position 92,938,318 of record NC_029792.2, on the reverse strand, counting down.
TATAGAATTTAAGAAGTTATTTGGAAGATTGGTATTTATTTTTAGTTATTTAGTTAAGTTGTATTAATTAACAGTATGTATTAATGTGTTTGTATTTTTATTTAATTGAGATTGAGATAATAACGTAATGTATAGCTTATTTATATCATTATTGATGTTGTGAGTACTTATTTAATATTTAATTTTGGGCATTAAACAATCGTGTATTAAAATACTTATGGTATGGCTGCCGTCCTGGCAGAAGTTCCTTTTGTCGCAGATGGTGAATTCGCCGTGGGGATGGAATTCAGTTCCAGGGAAGCTGTTATTAAGGCGATGAAGGAGTATACCCTCCGAAGATCTGTAGACTACCGTGTGTATGAGTCGGAGCTGTTGACATTTTATGCAAAGTGTACACAGTATGGGTCAGGGTGTGATTGGCTTATCAGAGTTAGCATGATTAGCAGAAAGTACTATTGGGTTATTAGGAGGTACAACGGCAGCCACACTTGTACTAGAGCAACCATTTTCCAGGATCATTCAAAGATGGATTCAAATACAATTACAGAAGCCATTAAGCCGTTGGTTGAGGCTGACCCCTCTTTAAAGGTAAAATCAGTTATTGTAGAAGTGTAGTCAAAGTTCAACTACACCGTCAGTTATTAGAAAGCATGGTTGGCTAAGCAAAAGTCAGTTGAGAAAATATTTGGAGTTGGGAAGCATCCTATGAAGCGTTGCCCATATGGTTCGAGGCCATGTGTCATAAGGAGCCATCAGCTGTCGTGCATTTTAAGACTATGCCAGCATATCAAGGGGATGACTTGGTAAGTAATATCCGGGTATTGCATCGAGTCTTTTGGAGCTATTACCCCTGCATTAGAGCATTCAGACATTGTAAGCCAGTTGTCTAGGTGGACGGGACTCACTTGTACAGAAAGTATAAGGGTTGCTTGTTAGTGGCCGTTTCGCAGGATGGTAACAACAATATCATCCCGATTGCATTTGCTATTGTCGAGGGAGAGACTTCTGATGCGTGGCACTTTTTTCTTAGTAACCTGCGTCAACATGTTGTGACTCGGGATGGTGTGGGGCTTATATCAGACCCACATGAGTCGATAAATGCAGTTGTGGAACGCAGTCACGGAGCTTGGTCACCTCCTAGAGCTTTTCATATATTTTACATCAGGCATATAGAGTCGAACTTTCTGAGAAAATTCAAGGCACCGTACCTGCAAAATCTTGTCGTCAATATAGGTAACAATGATTACTTCAAAGTTTGTTACTAATGAAACTGCGATCAATGTAAACATCGTGAGACTTATTCTTTGTATATGATACTAAGCAGGATATTCGAGGACGGTTCGCGAGTATGAATTGCGTTACCAGCGTTTACGAGAGCGGGTGAGGCGTACACTAATTGGTTAAACCGTATTCCCCGTGAACAATATACGTTGGCATTCGATGAAGGTTACGGATGGGGTCACATGACGACTAATCTAGTCGAATGCATCAACTCAGTCTTGAAGGGTGCTCGCAATCTCTCCATCACTGCACTTGTGAAAGCAACATTCTACAGACTAAATGAGTTGTTCACACGGAAAAGATCCGAGGCAGAGGCTCGGATTAATGCTGGCCATGTTTTTTCTGAGCATGTGACCTCCAAACTTCATGCAAATTAACTTGCTTCAGGAAACATTCAGGTTAATTGCTTCGACAGGCAGAATGAGGTCTTTGAAGTGCGTGAGATGTCAAGTGGAGTGGAATATGCTGTTGACCTCTGTCGTCAAAGATGTGACTGTAGTGAGTTCCAGGTGGACCAGATTCCTTGCCGGCATGTGTTTGCATGTTGTGCAAATCAATGACTAGATTGGTAGGTGTATGTGCATGATGTTTATAAGATTGACCAAATTAGACGCATTTATCAGGCTAGGTTTAGGCCACTCGGGAATCCAACTATGTGGCCTTCTTACAATGGTCCTTGATTCATACCAAACCCGTACCTGAGACGCGTTGCCAAAGGTCGGCCCAGGATGACGCGCTTCTTGAATGAGATGGACACACGAATGTTTCGGCGTCCGAGGCGATGTAGGCAATGTGGGACTGAGGGACACAGTCGTAGTAGATGCCGTCAGGGCGGAGGTCCAAGTGCTGATCCTAACACGCAATAGACTTGAATGATATCTGAAACAATGTAACCCGGATTCAATATACTTTCTCAAAATATAATTACTATAACTTGTTTCAATCTCCTAGCACGATAATTGAATCATTGTAACCTATGTCAATGTACTTTATGATAATCGAATCATTGTTATTTACTTCAAGGTACTTTATGATAATATTAATGAAATTCAGGAACATCAACTGAAATATATAATACTTAGTTGGTACTTAGGAAACTTCAATCATACATAAATAGTTACAGACAACATGACGAAAGATAACTGATACATAGATAAAACTAACTACACCACAACTACTTGCTCGCTGTCCACTTTCCAAAGGTGACGATGTTCTTGCATTTCTTCGCGGGCTTTTTAAACACAGACGGAGTGTATCGACTCGCGCTACGACGCGGTGAATCAATCCTGAGGTTGTAGCATTTGCCTGTCTCATTTGGAGTACGGGTGCCACCTGCATATAAAACAATCAATCCAAGCAAGTATATAGTATAATCAACCGTAACCAACATACCATACATGAACATAACAACATCAATTGACCAAACAAGTATATAATTTAATCAATCCTACCCAACAAACAATACGATGCTATGATAACATCAATTGACGGAAAAAGTAAAGCAATTTTATACCTGCATCATTACGGGATTTTTCATCTTCTTCCTCCTCCTCATCCTCCTTGTCTTCCTCGTCCTCTGGCTCATCCACTAAGTACTCATCAGTCTCATGCTCAAATGTCTTAGCATTTTCTTCAATCAGAGTCATCGAAACACGGCTCGAGTTTTGACTATTTAGAACTCCTTGATTGCCCTCACTCCTACTAGAATCACCAGATACAAACCCTCCAGAAGCACCCGAGTAGGTATAAAATGGATACCTCGCGTCAAATGAATGCCTACCCGCCATGAAGTCGGGCTGATGGCTATATTGTGCTTGGCCGGCATCTGAGGCCATGAACTCAAGCAACTGGCTAAAAGAACCTCCCTCTCCTGAGTTATACTGAGGCTGATGCATCGGGAATGACGTAGAAAACTGTATTTGAGGTACATATTGGCTTGTGGATTGAGGTTGCACTTCTGGCGGTGGCGGTGGAGGTGGAGGTGGAGGTGGAGTTGGAGGTGGCGGTGACTGTGGCTCTTGCTCTTCGTTTTCATCATCCATAACCTGGTTACCCTCAACATCATTTTGGTCCACAAGTAACGACAAGTTCAAGTGATCGCCATACTTTGAACGGTACCAGTACATATAAGTATCTAATGGCTGCTGCGGACCCATGGGTTCCTCAGTAAGAATGTGATTATACATGTTTGTCCACTGCATTATCCAAAATTAATGAGTCATGGCTGTGGCCCAGTTCAGATTCTTAGGACCAGTTAAGACTTCTTCGTGTGCCCGGTCTAGATTCCGTTCCTGATGAGGAACTCCCTAAACGAAACCGAACTGTCGTCTAAACCTGTCCGTAGCATGCCATTCAATACACTCAAAAGATACCAACGGCATCGTTGCACTCCAAATGACTGAGTGCATGTAGATGTCCACGGGAATTATTTCTGGATCAACACGATCAATAGAATACACTAACCAATGACTTAACTATATCCTTCCTATTAGTAATCAAGCATAATAATAAACAATGAGCACAATAAAAAAGTAATAATCAAAATAAAATTACTGAGGTTCAATACAATATAGTATGAACAAGGACAACTTTCATTTCTATTTAATTTTATTTTAAACGCACTTATTTTTTTGCTTGTTTTTTTACAGAGAGAATGGGAAAAAAATTAATCTCCAAAGAATTTGACTAAAAACACTAAGTATTACATAATTAAAACATGGAAAAATTTAAATATAAATGTATAATAAACGTAATAATTTTTTATCATAAATAATTGTAATAAATGTTTATAGAATACTAATTGTTAGCAAAAAGTCATTTTAAATAAATTATACAAATAGATTTGATTGGTTATCATCAAAGACTATCCATCACACACATCAACTAATACACACCAATTAAAAAAAAAAAAGATAAGCACAAAGAATTACTCTAAAAGAAGGGGAAAAAGGATTAGGATAAATAAATTTAGTCCAGAAAAAGAAAAATTTAAAGAAAAACATGAGTGGAAAAAAATCACAAATACAACGTTAATGCAAACACACCTGGCTTTCCTCAAGATTATCTAAGGCCTTCCTAAAATGAGCAAGCTTAAGATATTTATAGACTCGATCTCCACGCTCCCAGTTGCGCCACCTAATATAACGTATTTCATTAACACAATTGGATTCTAAATATGAAGATACCAGGTAAATGTAAGATAGTGTTAGCTGTTGGCAAGCGGAAAACTGCGGGGTTCCCTAGGAACCGGCGCTAGATACGGTAGGTGCATCCATGCCTAACACAGTAGAAGTATTAGCGGACCATCGATTTCCTTACAGTCAAACCGTGATGCCCTGCATAAATTCTTGTACAGGTGTGCCAGGCATGCTGATCCCCAACTATACTGTCTAATACTAGTAAAATCACTGAGAAGAGGCAGAAACTTCCAGTGGACAGATGCCCCAGTCTTGTCTCCAAACAAGATCGTACCGATCAACAACATGATGTGGCACTTAACGTACACCTGTATACTGTTTTCATCAGTCAACTGTAACCATTCTTTTAAATCCCGTAGCCACGTAAGTTTTATGCCGCTTCCTTGACACTGCGACTTTACCGGTACAACTCCAAATTGGTGCAGACACTCCGCCTCTAAGGTTTCGAAACTACTCAAAGTCATCCCTGTCACTAGAAGACCATCGGTCGGAAGACCGAAGATCATAGCCACGTCTTCCAGTGTCACGGCACATTCACCAACCGGAAGGTGAAAGGTATGTGTGTCCGGGTGCCACCTTTTCACTAAAGCGTTTACCAGTGCTTTCTGACATTGAACAACTCCAATCTGGGCGACATGGTAAAAACCAGTAGATCGTAAATGCTCCTCCACCCTCTCATTGTACTGATCCGGAGGGACATGATGATCACATGTCAACATCCTTTCACCCTGCACACGCATAGCAAAATCACGATTGTGATTACACAACTATCATACATAATGTATAAATATCTAATTAAAACATATAATTTTAATGATAATACTAAAACCTCCCCTAAAATAACATATTTTTGTCAATATTATTCCAAAAAAATTATTCCACAAAATTAAAGAACGAAATTATAAAAGTTAACTAATTAATTATTATTACTAATATTATTACACAGAATTGGTAACAAGTCATTTTTATTACTAATCTATTATATTGAAAAAAATTCTCCACAAGACTCAATTAATTACATTTAAGCACACATATTTCTAACTATTATTTAAACATATAATCTTAAATTGTTAAAATTAATTATAACAAGTAACTACTTAACTCTACTTTATAATATTATTACAAAAATTTATAAACAAATAATTTTTAATACCGATCTATTATATTGGAAAAAAATTATAAACAAAAATTAATTATACTTAAACACACTTATCTAAGTTTCATTTAAATATGTATTCCTAAATTTTTAAAATTAATTATAATAGTTAACTAATTAACTATAACTCTACTATTGTTAAAAATTTTTTATAAAAAACTCTTTTTTTATTACTAATCCATTATATTTAGCAAAAACTCAGCCACAAAAATAACGCAAATTAAAAATATATATTTCTAACTACATATATTCCTAAATTTCTACAATTAACTATAACTACTTAATTATAACTTCTAATATTACTCCAAAAATTTTTAAAAATGTCGGTTTTATTTTATTTATAACCTATTATATTATAACACACACAGCTCTTCCATAACAAAAAAATCAGCC
>NC_029792.2:92931263-92932248 GCF_000816755.2 Arachis ipaensis | reverse complement strand
CACCTAGCTCTTCCATAACAAAAAAATCAGCCTATATTATAAACCATTTTAAACAAGAATCAACTACATTTACACTTTTTTAAATATTTATTTCTAAAATTCTATCAATAAAATTATAAACTCAGTCAGTTCAAGTTCTAACAACAATAAACTTAACTAAATTTCAAAAATAATAATCAGAACTATGAAACATAAAAAAAAATTAACAAATAAACTTACATAATCAGAATAGTTGAGATATTTTATAATGTAAAGTTCCGACCGATCAATCTTTCTTGGTTTTGATTTATGGGACATTTTCAAATTTTTTGGAGAAGCCCACGGATGAGAAGCAGCAAGCTTTCAGGTTTCAGGGAGGAAGAAGATGGCATGCAACTCGGTGGGTGGGGAAGTAAGGGAAAAGTGAGGATAGGAAGGGGACTTGTGGGGTTAAAAGGGGAACCGTCCTGGGGAGCTATGGGCATGCGACGCGTGGAGAACTCTTCCACAAATCGGACGGTCCGCGTGCTTACCACTACTCGCACGATCCGATTTGGCTAGGGCAAGTCCCTCGGTCCGATTTGTATGTGCACTGACACCATACCAATGTAAAGCTTTCCTCCTCTCCATAACGCCGTCCAGCACAAACTGTGGCTCCATAATAAAATTAATTTGCGACGCATTTACTTGTTACATAAACATGTACAGTAATTTAATGGTCAGTCATAAAATTTTTTATTAGAACTACAATTTATGACAAATTTATTTTTAAGGGACTTTGGGTTGAAAAATATAAAAAAAACTAAGAATTAAATTAAATTAGTCACTGTATCTTTTTTGTATAAATTTATATCGGAAACATTTAAAGAATGAAAATAATATTAATATATGCAAACATATAAATAGAATGCAAATAAATAAAAAAATAAAAAAATATTATTTATAAATAAATTAATTGTATAAAATAAAATATAATTGACATGACATAATATTTGTATGACATGAA
>NC_029792.2:92900711-92931181 GCF_000816755.2 Arachis ipaensis | reverse complement strand
TCATAAAACTAGAGAAAATTCTAAAGTCAAAACGCATAAAACATCTATTTAAAAAGTCATTAAAGAATAACTAAAGAAGTACACTCATCAAAGTTAACAAATAAATACTCAATAACTAAAGTGTCTTCATATTCTAGATTACTAATATTATCTTTGCATCTCAAGGTTTTGTGTGCATGTTCTGAAACTCATTAGTCGACGTTATAATTCGTGACTTCTTCTGATTAATTCGACTCCTAAGTAAATGCACAATAGTTATCATAATATCATGATCCTTAAGCTACAATTTAATTATTATATATTAATATCACAAAATAGAATATAAAAATTAGAGATTTGTTTTAGTTGCTCCCCTCATTATTATCCTTTGGTTTAAACTCAAAAGTCATATTCATCCACTTTATTACTTAAATTGCAGAGTTTCAACTTGAACCACATCAAAGTATACTTTCTGGCCTTTTGATTTTACAGTCATGAAATTGTATAAGATGTTACCTTGTTTCTTTTTTAAATTTTAAACCAAGTGAGTTTTAAATTATCATAATCATATCTTATTTATAATTTTTTTTAAAGTCGAGAATACTCCAAATCTGATAATAATAATAAAATGGACGGATGACTAATACCTAAAGATAAAAAGAACAAAATAATCAATTAATATTTACTCTCAATCGAGCTAACACACCAACGTCTATTTTTTATTAAAAAAAAAACCCTCAAGGAATCGATTTGAATTGCACTACAATTGATTACAAGCATACTTCAATTGATTTCATTCTTATACCAATCAATTGAATGCATACTAAAAGATTTCAAGCATACTTCAATCGATTTCATGCGCCAAAATAATCGATTGAATGCATACTAAAAAGCATTCGTCAATCGATTTTAAGTACAATTCAAACGATTTTATGCACCTTTAGCTGAATTTTTTCATTCATCAATACATTTCCTTCATTCTCTAAGCCTTGGGATGATGCCTCTTGGGTTTATGATGCCTAGATTAGTGTATAAATGGTCAATTGCTTCTCCTTGACGATTGATAGCTTCAGTTGGCCTGTCTTGACGATCCCTCATCTCAACAAATTGTCTTTCTATGTATAATCTCATGCTTCGCAATTCATCCATCAAATCTTACATTGTTGGTAAAGGAGGCAGTAGTGGTGGAAATTCTTGGGGTTGTGCTTGCACCTGAGGTTCTTGGGCATCTAGATCTTTCCCCATCTGTCTTAGAGTGTTGTCATCAATCTTGGCTATATTAATCAAGATGATACTTTTTTCTTCACTCAAGTCAATTCCAAGCCATTTGAAAATCTTGGTCTATTGGCAAGCATATCCTAAACCAACACTTGATTTTTCTCTCTTCATTTCAAGAATACGATGAACCATAAAATAAGGCCAGTTTATCTCCTTTCTGGTCACCATAGCCTAAAGCACTAGAATATCTTCGTTAAACAAGATTCCAGGTTATGTTTTCTTGAATCAACACGTATAAAAATAAATACATCAATATACGCTGCTCATTACTCAAACCACTGTAACTTATATTACCTCTAGCATCCATGTGTGGATCTTCATACTACAGACTTTGCAAACCAACCAACCTATCATATTCACCCGATTCTTCATCTACCGTAATACCTCCAGTAAATTTGTCCTGTGATAAACTAAATTCCATTGTTCAGCTAATTGTTCCAAAGTAACTCTATAATGTCGTAACCCTAAATCAAACTCAATTAGCAGCATTACTTCCTCATCCTCTCCATCACTTTTAGGAACAACATAGTTTAAATTACTATAAATAGTCCTAACCAGGTAGGGATAATATTCTTCCTTAATTTGTACAAAATCAGTTAAGTGCTGTGTTTGCAAAGCATTCCAGATCAAATAATAATTTCTACCATGAATGAAATCGGCTTTTATGTACCTAGGCGGAACAATCGCCCTTGACTCGAACTTCTCCACATTATTGTTCAATGTCCTCGGAGACTACAGCCATCTTGCCATGTAATGCGATGAAGCAACTAGTGTAAGAACCATAACTTAAAATCGATTGTTTAATAATATAAAATAAATAAATTAATCACCCAGAATAGGTTCAAAATTTAGAAAGTTTAATTTGAAAATTTAACAGTGAGATTTGAATTCAGTGAATTTTTCGGAGTGTAAAAATGTAATTTTTTGCAGAAAATTGCGTAAAAATACGTACCGGTAATATAATTGGTAGTACCGGCTTAAGTCTGTCTGGTACTGTGTGAGAATAATAAAAATGGTAGAAAACTTAGGAAAACATTTAGAATTGAAAATCGGGTACCAATTGCTATTGATTTTTGTCCAAATCAAGGTTGGGTAAGGTGAGCATATTCGAATCCATTGTGGTTTTCTATATATATGGAACCCTAGGTTGATTTGTTGTAAGGTATGTGTATATAGCTTGAAATTGTGATTGTTGGAGTTGATTCAAAGCTTTGGATTATTGTTGGTGATTGAGGCTTGTTTGGAACTCAATTTGGTGTTTTGGTGCATATTGGGAATCGGCCAAGGTATGGTTTCGGTTTCCTCTATATAATATGTAATGTTTCGTGACACTTAGACTAGTTGACCTTAAGATAGGATTGAATTGAATATATGTTTGTTTGGGTTGTGTTTGTGGTATAAGAATGTTGTGGAGAACGGACAAAATGTATGTGTTGAGATATGATTGTAGTGGATTCTAATATGATGATGAATGATAATTTATAATGATAAATGGCATTGATTATGATTTGTTGATGTTGATGATTAATTATGTGGAAGGGGATTGATGGTAACCATGAATGATAAATGATGAGCATTGATAATATGTTGAGGTTTGATATGGATTGATGATAATGGGATTAATTGTATGAGAGATTTGATATATGTAATATTGATGATTGATGGTAATATTGAGGAGATTTGATGTGTTTTAGGTTGAATTGGAGTTAGTTGAGATGTTTATTAAATGGTGTAAGTGATTGAATGATCGAGAAATAGTTGGAGAGTGTTCACTATGGATATTTGGGTTGATTTGGGTGTGTTTTGTTTGGTTTGGTTTTGGAAACTAGAGAATGTTCCATGGTTTTGTAAAACTTGTTTTTAATGAACTTTGGCGGATCATAAATTGAGCCTCAAACCTTGAAATTGAGTGATCTTTATTTTAAATTAAATATGATTTTAAGAGCTTTAAAATAATATAAAGTTTGAGGAAAATAGAGTTCTGTAGAGGAAGTTATGAGCGTCGGAAGTTCGGTCTAAAAATTGGAAATTCTGCAGCTTTAAATTTTCTAAGTCCGATGCAGCATGCATACGCGACACAGTGCCCGTGACACGGGCATTCTCCACTACCTGGGAGTCTTGCGTATTTGGGCACTACATGCACACGTGGAAGCTCAAATTTTACCATGCATACACGAGATTTTAACATGCGACACGAGCATTCCATTTGGGTTGGAACACTCGCGTACGCGGACACGCTTTCTTCAACGTGTGCGTATAAATAACCCTTGTTTTGCTAAAAAATTGTTGTTCTTCATTTTTTAAAGGTTCTCTAGCTTTCTAAACTTCTTTAACTTCTATTTAAGGCTCTTAGCTAGTAGTTAGGCTTTGAGGCTAGTGGAAATGGTTTAGATAACTTGAGTTGGGTGATTTACTTTTTATTTTATTAGACGGAGACTTAGGCTTGAGAAGTCCTGTGGTTGGAATGACTTGAGTGGTTTGGAAGAGTATTGAGATAATAATATTGAGAACTAGTGATTAGTTGGAGACTTGGAAAGGATTGATTATGATGAGATGAGTATTAAAGAACCTGTGCTTTGAGTAGTGATCACTGATACTGAATTATATGGTATTGGTATCCTGAGACTGAGTTGCTATGCGCCTCGGGCAAGGACGGTTGGTTAATCCCGTTTGTTGAGGTCGTGGCGCTGGCGTAAGGACGGTGGTTAATCCCACTTACGTTGAGTTGCGAGGGCTGGGGTGGTATCTCGCTCGCATAACCTTCTCTGCCACATGAGTGTTCCAGGCACTATATCCTCGGGCATGGAAGAAAGGCTACATCCAAAAAGATGTGTCGAGTTATTATTTATGGACCGACAAGTGATATCACGAACCAATAGGACATGCATTCATCATATGCATCTTCTGTCTGTTTGTTTGCTTTGCTTAACTTCTGTTGTGCCTAAATGTATCACATGCCTACTTGCTATTTATTCTACTTGCAGCACATGTACTTTACTTGTGTTTTACTTGTTTGCATTACCTGTGTTTTCTGCTGAGATTGAGGAGGTTCGGTAGGCGGTGGCGATGGGATCGCATGGAGGATAGGTTGGTGAAGGCTGTGAGATAGCGGGGACTAGTATTAGTTAGAAATCCCTTAGGTTAGAATACTCTGTTTATAGTTTAAGTTATTTATTTCTTTAAGCTTGAATATCTATATCGATGTGAAGTTCTAGGATTGCCTTTGGCGTCCTGAAATCTTATATCTTATATTACTGGGCACTGTTACCATATTGGGAACCTCCAGTTCTGATACCATATATTGTTGTTTTTCAGATGCAGGTTGTAACCCACCTCGGTGAGTTGCGGAATGGTGACAAAGCAGAGAATCTCTTGATAGCTCTTTTGTATATTTTGGATATTTTGTTGTAGTTCTCTCTATCTTTTGTATATTTATACTTTGTTGCCTTAGAGGCTTGACTTTGAGAGATAAGTTGTATAAGCTGTTTTAACTCAAAAACTTTGTTATGTCTGTATGTATCTAGTCGACCTAAACTCCGTGGGTTGCGGCTAGTATTCTATGACTATTATACTTATATATCTTCATATACTTTGTTATTTTGTACCTGTATCTTATCCTTTACACTTTTAGTTATCGTGTGAATGCCTCGTGCTTTTCTATTTCTGCTTTGAGCTGTAAATTTTTCATCGGCCTTCTCGTATTATTATTATTCCTTTATATATATATATATATATATATTATCGTATGAGTTTTAGAACTGTCGTGGAACTTTGTTATCCTTTGCCTTACGGTATGGGGTAAGACTTAGTGTAATAGGGTGTTACAACTAGTCTGGCAGATGCAGAACTTTCACCCTCAATGCTAGCTCTCTTTGCATTTTTAGTTCTGGCTATTTTGGGATACTGGTTTGGTGGGATTTGTAGGGATTTGGATGAGGATTAATAATATGTATGTAGTTTGAAGTAGGTGTTGATGAGATTGGAGAAGACGAAGAGAAAAGTTTTCTAGTTTTAGAGAGAGAAGAGAGGTTATGCAAAAATGGAGGTCTTATGTTTAAAAAAGGGAGAGAGGCTGAACACAGAGAGTTATCTGGCTTAATATATAGCGCAAATCAAAATTCGATCGATTGTATTATCATACCAAACGATTGAATACAGAAAAAACCTTTATCACGTACAAATTTCAATCGATTGTATTATCATACCAATAGATTGAATTCAAAAATATCATTATCACATACAAATTTCAATCGATTGTATTATCATACCAATTGATTGAATTTTGAGAACTCATTCTACAGTGTAAGTAAATCAATTGGGTAACACAACCAATCGATTGAATTATGAAAATCCATTTTGCTTTGAAGACTTTAATCGATTGGGTAACTGGTGCACGAATTAGAACTCGCACAACTTCACCAGCAAATGCACCAAGTCGATCCCACGAGAATTGTTAGATTGAGCAAGCAATAGCAATATTGTTGGACTTATTCAGGCAAATAGTAAAATAAGGTTGTTGGTGTAAACGCATAAAGTAATGAAATAAGAAAAGCAAGTAAAGATTGGTGTAAAATCTATATAAGGAACAGTTAAGGTCTCAGAGATATTTATCTTTCCGGATTAATACTTCTTATTAACTATTTTAACAATGAATGATTCATTCCTTGGCAAACTATAAATGTTTAACCCAAATCCCTTAGTGATTAATCTCCTCTGATCCTACTAAAACGCCACAGACAAGGTCAATTACTTTTGAATCAGAGTGTGAAGCTCAGTATTCTAGTTTATACCACAAAGGCCCTAATCACCCTAGATCCCAACTGAACAGATGTTCCCATGTCCCCAACGAGTTGTGGATTAGCCATCTAGGAAGTGTGTTCTCAAGCTGTAGTTTGAATGACCTTGGCTAAGTATCACAAGAACTCATGTAGAAAAAGAGTCATACTTCCGTTCCACTAGTTTCATTAGTACTAAGAACGAGTCACACCTTAAAATAGAATCAAACATATATATTAAAATAGGAAAGTAATAATATTAATCCATAGAAATAAACAGAGCTCCTAACCTTAACCAGGAGGTTTAGTTTCTCATGACTTATAGAGAAAACAAAGTTAAAAGTATAGAAGAAGATCTTTGTGTCTCAACCTAAGTGATCTCCTCTTTAAATAGTAAATGCTAAACCTAAAAGATGTTAATTTAAATTTAAAAATTACAATGATAAGATAAGATAAGCTAAGAAGCGCTAAAATTCACTATAGGGCCCACTTGGTGATTGCTTCGGGTGCTTCCTGGCGTTCAGCGCCAATCTAGACATTGAACGCCCATAGGGGAGAAGTGACGTAGGATTTATGTCGGTCTAGAATTTCTCAATAGAATTTCGTTGCATGCATAGTTTCAAACCAACAAACAATCCTCAATCAAAGTTTAATTTGTTTGTCACAAGTACAAACCCCAATAAAAATAACCAAAATATTTAAACCTCGGGTCGTCTCTTAAGGAATGGCAGGGAAGTGTACATTATTGGTTATGGGATGTATATTTTTTGGGTTTTGAATGATGAACAAAAAATATAAATGACAAGAAAGTAAATGAAACTCAAATAGTAAAAGGTTTTGGCAAGGGTTGATGGTTAAGGATCACTATCCTTATTACTAACCACAACATGATAATCACAAGGATTAGTCCCACTTTATCATCCCCTAAATTAGAGGAAAGTCAAGTGATCTTGGTGGATCCTAGTCCATAAATCCTAGCCACCTCACTAATTGATTTAATGAGAGTCTAGAGTCAATGGCAACAAATTATCAATCACTTGGACATTAGTAACTCAAGGCCACCCAGATTACCATCCCAAGCCAAGAATAGAAAAATCTATACTAAAACTCAACCAAGCATTTTATCAAGCACTTAGAAGGCATAAAATGAAAGCATGGTAAAATGATAAGAAATATAAAATCTACAACTATCCAAAGCAAGAAAATAACAATAACAAAGCAATTAAACAATAAGAACATCAAACATAAATTGCATTAATCGAAATTAAAAGCAAGAAAGTTATAAACATAAAGGCAACAAAATAAAGGAAATGACAAGTAAAACTAGAAGAGCAAAGATGTAAGAACAATAAATTGCAAAGAAAAGTAAATGAAAGCAAGAATTAAAACCTAGATCTAAGGAGAATTTAATCTAATCTAACCTAATTCTAGAGAGAAGAGAGAGCATGATAAAAACTAAACTATGACTACTTGGTTCATTCCCCTCCCATCCTTGGGTTCAATATCATCAGAAATAAGTTGGATTTGGGCCTGGATAGCTCAGAAATCGCCCCCAGCATTTTGCCTTTAAGTGAGTCACGTGTCGCTTGTCAAGCATACGTATGAGTCATGCGTACGCATCATCTGGCAACATTCCTTATCACGCATCAGTCACGTGTATGCATCGCCTTGACGATATCCTCACTCATGCGTACGCGTCGCCATGAATCCTCCAAACACTCATTTCTTCATGAATTCTCCAATTTGCATGCTTTTCTCTTCCTTTATTTTATCCATTCCTTGCCTCTTAAACCTAAGATTACTCAACAAACATATCAAGGAATCGAATGGAATTTAAGTGAATTAAAATTAACAATTTTAAGGCCTAAAAAGCATGTTTTCACTCTTAAGCACAAATTAGGGAGAATTTACAAAACCATGCTATTTTGGTGAATAAATGTGAGAAAAGTTGATAAAATCCACTAAATTAAGCACAAGATAAACCCTAAAATTGGGATTTATCAAGGAGTGCTTCTGGTCTTCTGCTCCCTGGCTGGCGTTGAACGCCAGTTTTGGGTGTTCAGAGCTGGGAGTTACTCCTTCTTGGGCGCTAAATGCCAGGTTTGGCGTTTAGTGCCTGATTTGGCAGTGATTCCAGAAAAGAAGTATAGACTATCATATATTGTTGGAAAGCTCTGAAAGTTACATTTCTAACTCTGTTGAGACCGTGTCAATTGGACCTCTATAGCTCAAGTTATGCTTGTTGGAACGCAAGGAGGTCAAGGTTGACAGCATCTGCTATCCTTTCTTTGTCTTTGCACAAGACTCTGCCAAATTTGCCCGAAATTCACCTAAAATTATAAAAATACCACAAAAATTTAAATTAGCATCCAAAGATGAATTTTGCATTAAAACATAGCAAAACTTAATAAAATCTAACTAAAAATAATGTAAAAATAGCTAGAAAAAGGGTATAAGATGCTCACGCATCACAACACCAAACTTAAACTGTTGCTTGTCCTCAAGCATCCAAAAACAAGATAGGACCAAATGGAAGAGAAAAATACACTAGGTTAGAGTTGTCAATGAAGCTCAAGTCCAATTACTGAATGGGGTTATTAACACTCTATTTCTGAATAGCTTTGGCATCTCCCTTTCCTTTGAAGCTAAGAGATATTGGAATCCTTTAGAATTAGAATCCAGATGATATCATTGATTTCCTTCTTTAAGTTTTTCTTGATTCTTGAACACAGCTTTTATTTTCTTTTTGGTGCTTTGCACCTTTGAGCCTAGCTGTGACTCTAAGTGTTTTGTTTTCAAGTATTACCACTTGATACATAAATACCACAAGCACTTAACTGGGGAAACCCTTTGAATTCAAATTTATCTTTGCTTTAATTCCCAGACAGTGGTGCTCAGAGCCTTAAGCGTACTCTTTATAGCATTGGGTCTCGACTTTAAATGTTCAGTCTCAAGGTTTACTTGCACTTTCACACCACAAGTATATAGTTAGGGATAGCAACTCTTTTGAGCTTTTTAGGCCAATTTTAACCCTCCTAACTATTGATGCTCAAAGCCTTGGACCCTTTTTTTCCTTTTGATATTTTCTTTTTCTTTTCTTTCTTTTTTTGCTGTTTCTTTTGTTTCAAGAATCAATCTTTTTGATATTTCAGAAAATCAATAATACTTCTCTAAATTCCTATTCCTCTAGAGCCAATATGCCCAACCCTAACATCAAGTATGCTCAGTTAATTTATACATTCAGAAAATAAAGATAAGGCCACCAATTCAAAGTAATAAGAATAACTCATAATTTAACTCAAGACATTGTGCATCTTACTGCTTCTTTTTCAAAAATGTTTCCTTTTTTTAAGCTTTATGTGGAATACATAAGGCATCTTAAATAAAATGAAAAAAGAGAAACTAATACTAAAAAAAATAACGAAATCCTATGTGCGATCATGCACTAGAATAGAAAACAGATAATAAAATATAGTACAAAGAAAATAGAGATAAAATAAATAAAGGGAGAATGAAACTAGACCACCTCAGTAATGGCGGCCACTGCTCCCTCTGGGGAATTCTCTAGAGTGTTTGAGCTCCTCAATGTTGCAATCCTGCCTCCTCTGCTCCTCCCTCATACTCCTCTGATCTTCCATCATTTGGTGGAGGAGGGCAGACTAGTCTTGATGCTCTAGCCTCAGCTGATCAACTGATGAAGTTAGCTCCCCTAAAGATGTGGTCAATTGATTCCAGTAGTCACTGAGAGGAAAGTACATCCCTTGAGGCATCTCCGGGATATCCTGTGGAGGTGGCGAAACGGGTTCTTGCTATGGTCCTTGTGCAGGCTCCCTTGCATACTCCATACCCCTTCTTGTAATAGGTCTCTCCTTATCAATCAGGGTATCTCCTCCTATGCGAACTCCAGATGCTGTGCATAAGTGGTAAATGAGGTGAGGGAACGCTAGCCATGCTTGGGTGGAGGGTTTGTCAGCCACCTTGTAAATCTCTTGAGGAATCACCTCATGTACCTCCATCACACTGCCGAGCATGATGCAGTGGATCATCACTGCTCTTTCAATTGTAACGTCAAAGTGGTTACTCGTAGGGAGCGTTGGATAAACTCCAACCATCCTCTAGCCACTGGCTTAAGGTCAAGCCTACCTAGTTGGTAGGACTTGCCTTAAGCGTCCCTCCTCCATTAAGCTCCAGGCATGCAGATATCAGCAAGAACTTCATCTAGCCTTTGGTCAGAGTTATCCCTTCAAGTGTAAGAGTGCGGGTCATCTCGTGGCTCTGGCAACTGTAGCGCCACCCTCACACTCTCAGGGCTGAAGTCTATGATGTGCCCTCTGACCATGGTGCGCCAATGCTTCGGGTCTGGGTTCATGCTCGTGTCATGCCTCTTTTTGACCCAAGCATTCGCATAGAATTCTTGCACCATTAATACGCCAACCTCGGAAATGAGATTGGCCATAATTTCCCAATCTCATCTTAAAACTTGGTGTAGGATCTCCGGATACTCATCAACCTTTAGCTTGAAAGGGACCTCGGGAATCACCCTCTTCTTCCTCACCACCTCATAGCAGTGGTCTTGATGGACTTTGGTGAGGAATCATGTGGTCTCCCATGGCTTGGAAGTGGAAGCGGGGAATTTTCCTTTTCTTTTCCTTGAGGATTCTTCAGTTTTTGGTGCCATAGAGGGAGGATAAAAAAGAAAAAGCAGAGCTTTCCAACACCAAACTTAAGAACTTTGCTCGTCCTCGAGCAAAGAATAAAAGAAAAAGAAAAATAAGGGAACACAAAATAAAGAGAAAGAGGGGGTAGATTGGAGGCTTTGGCTTTTGGGGAGGGAAGGAAGGGAAGAGTGAAGAAAGAGAAGTGTATGATAAAGAATGTGGAAGAGGAAAAGAGTAGAGAAGGCGTGGTGGTGAAAGTGGATGGAATGAGGGGTATATATAAGAGTGGGGTGGGGGTAGGAAAAATTGGGAGGGAATTTGAATTTGAAGTGGGTGAGGTTGGTGGAAAAAGAAAGTGATGGAATTGATGAAAGGGTGTTGGGTAAAGGAAAAAGTGGCATATGGGAATCAAGGCAATTGATAGGTGATTGGATGGATGAATGTGGATAAAAAAGTGGGTGTAAAAGGAGAGAGAAGGGATAGGAGTGAATGAATGGTGGGGTAGTTAGTGGTTGGGTGGGACCTATTGGCCTAGAAGCTTCAAAATTCGAAATTGCTCCCTCCCCTTTGGGCATTCAATGCCGGGATTGGCATTGAACGCTAGAAGGGGACTCTTTTTTTTTGGGCGTTCAACACAAAGAATGGACGTTGAACGCCCTAGAGGGACTAAAATTTGGTTTTTGAAGGCTCTTTGGTGGGCATTAAACACCCTGGTTCCACCCCCCTTCTGGCGCTGAATGCTAGTTCTGGCGTTCAATGCCAGTAAGGGGCATCCTCCAGGGTGTTCTATTTTCCTGCCTCGCGTTCCTGTTTCAGTTCTAAGTGCTACGCATGATCACAAACATTAGAAAAAAGAGAAAAATATTGAAAATCAATAAAATAAAATGATATGAAATCAACTAAAATAACATAACAAAAAAAATACTATAGAATACGTATGGTTGGGTTGCCTCCCAACAAGCACTTTTTTACCGTCATTAGGTCCTTTATGGAGGTTGATAGGGGCTCAGATCTTCACTCCTCATGGTGAACTTCCTTTCTGTGCTCTCATGAATTAATTCAACATGTTCCAGAGATAGGATCCGGTTCACGGTATGTGGAATGACTGGACTTCTTGTGATGACAACTCTCATGCCAGGTGAGAAATTCTCAGTTGGAATATTCTTGTTCCTCCAGCCATTGGGTACCTTCTTCTTGGTGCCTCCATCCTCAATAGTGGATGGTGAATGTCCAACACCAAACTTAGGTTTGATATTAGGGGCTCTGTATGGCTTTCTACTGAGAGAGAAGGTTGAAACAATAAATGTTGTACAGTGGTACCTCCTTTGTCAGAGAAAGACTGAGGGTTGGGCATCTGAAACAGAATATGACCCTCCCATAGCCTCAGAATTAGCTCTCCTTTCTCAACATCAATCAATGCCTTCGCAATAGCTAGGAAGGAACTTCAACCTTTACAAGGACGTTCTCCACCATTCCATCTGCCTGTTTCAGAGACTTGTCTGCCATCTCCAATGAGATCCTTGTGGGCTGCACCTCTTGGATCCCCAACTTTTTCATCACAAAGAGAGGCATAAGATTTATGCTTGATCCAAGATCGCAGAGTGCCTTCTCAAATATGATGGTCCCTATAGTGCAATGAATCAGGAAGCTTTCAGGATCTGGCATCTTCTGAGGCAGCTTCCTTTGCACCAGGGCACTGCATTCCTTGGTCAGCACCACCGTTTCATCTCCCCTCAAGGCCTTCTTTTCAGAGATTACCCTTTTCAAACAGGCCGTAGAGGGGGGTTTCTTTTCCAACACCTCAGCAAAAGAGATATTAACTTGCAACTTCCTGAGGACTGCCAAGAATTGAGCTAGTTGCTCATCCTTAGTCTCCTTTTACACGTTCAGAGAGGGTTGTTCTTCAGGCTCCTTCTTCTCCATAGGGGGGGTGCATAAGTGCACTTACAGTCTCTTCTTGACCCTTGTTCTCCTTTAGTTCCTCAATAGCATATTCCTCTTTGGATTCAACTTCTTTTCCTATAGTGAGGGCTTTGCACTCTTCCCTTGAATTTATCTCAGTGTTGTTTGGAAGAGTGTTGGAGGGTTCCTCAGGTATCCTCTTGCTCAATTGACCCACCTGTATCTACAAGTTCCAAATTGAGGACCAAGTCTCTGCCATGAAGCTATGAGTGGTCTTGGAGAGGTTAGAAATGATTGTAGCCAGGTCAGAGAGGCTTTGTGTGGGCATCTCCATCTGCTGCTGAGGGGGTTAGAACTATCTGTTGTTGAATCTATTTTAGGTAGTTCCACCCTAATTATTGTTGAAGCCTTGTTGAGGCCTCTGCTGATCTCTCCACCTGAAGTTGGGTAATTTCTCCATCCCTGATTAAAGGTGTTTGAATAGGAATTATTATTGGGATTTCTAGAGGAATTTTCCATGTAGTTCACCTCTTCCAAGGTGGTCCAAGCATTATCGCTAGGTCTCCTTCATAGGATGCCTCTTGAATTGTAACAGTTGAAGCTTGCATCCCACTCAAGTGTTGGGAGATCATGCTAATCTGCTGGAACATAAGCTTGTTCTGAGCCAAAACGGCATCCAGAGTGTCCACCTCCATGACTCATCTCTTCTAAGTAGTCCAAGTGTTCACAGGATTTCTCTTAGAAGTGTGCATATATTGGTTATTGGCAACCATCTTAATGAGCTCATGCGCCTCCTCAGGCGACTTCTTCATGTGGAGTGAACTACTTGCAGAGTGATCCAGTGACATCTTGGACATCTCAGAGAGGCCATCATAAAAGATTTCCAACATGGTCCACTCCGAGATCATGTCAGGAGGGCATCTCCTGATCAGCTGCTTGCACCTCTCCTAAGCTTCATAGACGGACTCTTCATCTTTCTGTCTGAATGTCTGGACTTCCATCCTAACCTTACTCAGCTTATGAGGTGGGAAGAACTTGGTTAGAAATTCATTGACCACCTCCCAAGTGTCCAGGCTCTCCTTATGCTGAGAATCCAGCCATAGCTTTGCTCTGTCCCTAATAGCAAAAGGAAAAAGTATGAGCTTGTAAACCTCTGAGTTCACTCCATTTGTTTTAACAGTATCACAGATCTGCAGAAAATCTGATATGAACTTGTTGGGATCCTCCTGCGAGAGTCTATAAAACTGGCAATTCTGTTGCACCAGAGTGACCAGTTGAGGCTTAAGCTCGAAATTGTTGGCGCCTATGGTAGGTATGGATATGCTGCGCCCATAGAAGTCAGATGTGGGTGCAGTTAAGAGCCAAGGACCTTCCTTGCGTCTCCTCCAGCGTTTGGATTGGCTGCCATAGTTGTCTCTTCAGCTTTCTCTTCAAAAGATTCCGTGAGATTCCCCCCGGCTCTGCAAGCTTGAGCTTGTTGCAAACGCCTCCTCAAGGTCCTCTCAGGTTCAGGATCAGGATCAAGAAAGGATTTTTTTATCCCTATTCCTACTCATAAACAATCAAGAAGCAAAGCAAGAAAAGAAAAAGTGGGGTTCTCTATGTCAGGCTATCGAGGATTCCCTGTGAGAAACTCTAATAAAGAGATCAAATAAGATAAGTAAACAATAAAAAGAAGTAAAAATAAAGATGGGGGAATTGATTCAAAGAGTTTTCAAAAATTGAGAAAAAGAAAAGAGATTCAAAAGTTTTCGAAAAAGAAAGAGAAAGAAGAATTAAAGAGACACCAAACTTAAAAATAAAATAAGATAAAGTAATTAATTAACTAAGAAGATTTGAAAATAAAAATGGAAGATTTGTTTTGAAGATTTTCGAAAATTAAAAAGAAAAGGTTAAATAAAGATTTTAAAATTCAAAATTGAAGAGAGAAAAACTAAAGAAACACTAAACTTAAAATTTGAATTTAAAATAAAGATAAGATAAGATAACAAAATTTGAAAATCAAGGAAAAAGATAAGATAAAGATCAAAGATTAAGAAAGATAAACAAGATATGATTAAAGAAAATTAAATTAAACAAAAAGATTACTAACGGGACACCAAACTTAAAATTTTAAACCAAGATAAGAAAAAGACTTAAGAATTTTTGAAAATTTAAAAGAAAAGTTTTTTTTTCTTTGAAATTTAGAAAGGAAAGACAAATACTAAAAAGACACTGGTGCACGAAATTGTGATCCACTTTTGTAATTCCGCACAACTAACCAGCAAGTGCACTGGGTCGTCCAAGTAATACCTTACGTGAGTAAGGGTCGATCCCACAGAGATTGTCGGCTTGAAGCAAGCTATGGACATCCTTATAAATCTCAGTCAGGCGGATTCAAATGGTTATGAGTTTTGATAATTAAAAGACAAAGAAAACATAAAATAAAAATAGAAATACTTATGTAATTCATTGGTAGGAGTTTTAGATAAGCTTATGAAGATGCTTTGTTCCTTCTGAACCTCTGCTTTCCTACTGCCTTCACCCAATCATACGTTACCTCCTTCCATGGCAAGCTGTATGATCCTCTCGGATGAAAATAAATCAATCTGCGCTGTCACCGCAGGGCTAATCATCTGTCGGTTCCCGCTAGCGTCGGAATAGGACCATTGTCCTTTTGCGCACTGTCACTTGCACCCCACATTCGCAGGTTTGAAGCTCGTCACAGTCATCCCTTCCCAGATCCTACTCGGAATACCACAGACAAGGTTTAGACTTTCCGGATCCCAGGAATGTTGCCAGTGGTTCTAGCCTATACGACGAAGACTCTGATCTCACAGAATGGAAGGCTCTGTTGTCAGGAGAGGCAACCATGCATCGTGAACCAGTAGGCTAAGAGATACACACTCAAGCTATTGCAGATAGAACGGAAGTGTTTGTCAGGCACGCGTTCATAAGTGAGAATAATGATGAGTGTCACGGATTATCACATTCATCAGGTTGAAGTGCGAGTGAATATCTTAGAACAAGAAGTAGGCATGAAGTGAATATAAGAACAAGAGTACTTACATTAATTCATGAAGAACAGCAGAACTCCACACCTTAATCTATGGGGTGTAGAAACTCCACCGTTGAAAATACATAAGAACAAGGTCTAGGCATGGTTGAATGGCCAGCCTCCCCAAATATGAAATGAAGCTCTAAAAGATGATCCAAGGATATTTCCCAGATTGATCAAAAGATGAAAATACAATAGTAAAAGGTCCTATTTATAATGAACTAGTAGCCTAGGGTTTACAGAAATAAGTAAATGATGCAGAAATCTACTTCCGAGGCCCACTTGGTGTGTGCTTGGGCTGAGCATTGAAGTTTTCACGTGCATAGGCTATTCTTGGAGTTAAACGCCAGCTTTGGTGCCAGTTTGGGCGTTTAACTCCAATTCTAGTGCCAGTTTGGGCGTTTTACGCCAAGATATTTTAGGCTGTCTTTGAACGCTAGTTTGGGCCATCGAATCTCGGAAAAAGTATAGACTATTATATTGCTGGAAAGCCCAGAATGTCTACTTTCCAACGCAGTTGAGAGCGCGCCGATTGGGCTTCTGTAGCTCCAAAAAATCTACTTCGAGTATAGGGAGGTCAGAATCCAACAGCATCTACAGTCCTTTTTCAGCCTTTGAATCAGATTTTTACTCAGGTCCCTCAATTTCAGCCAGAAAATACCTGAAATCACAGAAAAATATACAAACTCATAGTAAAGTCCAGAAATGTGATTTTTGAATAAAAACTAATAAAAATATAATAAAAAGTAACTAAAACATACTAAAAACTATGTAAAAATAATGCCAAAAAGGGTATAAATTTTCCGTTCATCACAACACCAAACTTAAATTGTTGCTTGTCCCCAAGCAACTAAAAACAAAATAGGATAAAAAGAAGAAAATATACAATGAATTCCAAACTTATCAATGAACTTATTTCCAATTAGATGAGCGGGACTTGTAGCCTTTTTGCTTCTGAATAGTTTTGGCATCTCACTTTATCCTTTGAAGTTCTGAATGATTGACATTTGTAGGAACTCATAATTCAGATAGTGTTATTGATTCTCCTAGTTCAGTATGTTGATTCTTGAATACAGCTACTTTATGAGTCTTGGTCGTGACCCTAAGCATTTTGTTTTCCAGTATTACCACCGGATACATAAATGCCACAGACACATAACTGGGTGAACCTTTTCAGATTGTGACTCAGCTTTGCTAGAGTCCCTAGTTAGAAGTGTCCAGAGCTCTTAAGCACACTCTTTTTGCTTTGGACCACGACTTTAACCGCTCAGTCTCAAGCTTTTCACTTGACACCTTCACGCCACAAGCACATGGTTAAGGACAGCTTGATTTAGCCGCTTAGGCCAGGGTTTTATTCCTTTGGGCCCTCCTATCCATTAATGCTCTTAGCCTTGGATCCTTTTTATTACCCTTGCCTTTTGGTTTAAAGGGCTATTGGCTTTTTCTGCTTGCTTTTTCTTTTTTTTTTCTTTCTTTTTCTTCTCTCTTTTTTTTTCGCTATTTTTTTCCTGCAAGCTTTTCACTGCTTTTTCTTGCTTCAAGAATCAATTATATGATTTTTCAGATTATCAAATAATATTTCTCCTTTTCATCATTCTTTCAAGAGCCAACAATTTTAACATTCATAAACAACAAATTCAAAAAATGCACTGTTCAAGCATTCATTCAGAAAACAAAAGGTATTGTCACCACATCAAAATAATTAAACTAATTTCAAGATAGAATTCGAAACCATGTACTTCTTGTTCTTTTGTAACTAAAACATTTTTCATTTAAGAAAGGTGAAGGATTCATAGGACATTCATAACTTTAAAGCATAGTCACTAGCCACTAATGATCATGTAATGAAGATGCAAACATAGATAGCATATAAAGCATAAAAGTAAAAAAACAGAATGATAAGAACAAGGGAATTAAAGAACGGGTCCACCTTAGTGATGACGGCTAGTTCTTCCTCTTGAAGATCTAATGGAACGCTTGAGCTCCTCTATGTCTCTTCCTTGCCTTTGTTGCTCTTCCCTTATGGCTGTTTGATCCTCTGTAATTTCATGGAGAATAATGGAGTGCTCTTGGTGCTCCATTCTTAGTTGTTTCATGTTGGAACTCAGTTCTCCTAAAGAGGTGTTGATTTGCCCCCCAATAGTTTTGTGGAGGAAAATGCATCCCTTGAGGCATCTCAGGGATTTCTTGATGAGGGACTTCCTCATGCTCTTGTTGAGGTCCATAATTGGGCTCTCTTATTTGCTCCATCCTCTTTTTAGTGATGGGCTTGTCCTCTTCAATGAGGATGTCTTCTCCTATGACAACTCCAGCAAATTGCATAGGTGACAAATGAGATGAGGGAAGGCTAACCTTGCCAAAGTGGAGGTTTTGTCAGCCACTTTGTAGAGTTCTAGAGATATGACCTCATGAACTTCTACTTTCTCTCCAATCATGATGCTATGGATCATGATAGCCCGATCTATAGTCACTTCGAATTGGTTGCTAGTAGGAATGATGGAGCGTTGGATGAATTCCAACCATCCTCTAGCCACGGGTTTAAGGTCATGCCTTCTCAATTGAACCGGCTTGCCTTTGGAGTCTCTTTTCCACTGAGCTCCTTCCACACATATGTCCATGAGGACTTGGTCCAACCTTTGATCAAAATTGACCCTTCTAGTGTAGGGGCGTGTATCTCCTTGCATCATTGGTAAGTTGAATGCCAACCTTACATTTTTCGGACTGAAATCTAAGTATTTCCCCCGAACCATTGTAAGCCAATTCTTTGGGTTCGGCTTCACACTTTGATCATGGTTTTTGGTGACCCATGCATTAGCATAGAACTCTTGAACTATTAAGATTCCGACTTGTTGAATGGGGTTGGTGAGAACTTCCAAACCTCTTTTTCGAATCTCATGTCGGATCTCCGGATACTCATTCCTTTTGAGCATGAAAGGGACCTTAGAGATCACCTTCTTCTTGGCCACAACTTCATAGAAGTGGTCTTGATGGACCTTTGAGATAAATCTCTCCATCTCCCATGACTCAGAGGTGGAAGCTTTTGCCTTCCCTTTCCACTTTCTAGAGGTTTCTCTGGCCTTAGGTGCCATAAATGGTTATGGAAAAATAAAAAGCAACACTTTTACCACACCAAACTTAGAAGGTTTGCTCGTCTTTGAGCAAAAAAAGAAAGAAGGGAGTAGAAGAAGAAGAAAATGGAGGAGATGGAGAGGTGTGAGTGGTTCGGCCAAAGGGAGGAAGAAAATTGTGATCCACTTTTGCAATTCCGCACAACTAACCAGCAAGTGCACTGGGTCGTCCAAGTAATACCTTACGTGAGTAAGGGTCGATCCCATGGAGATTGTCGGCTTGAAGCAAGCTATGGTCATCCTTGTAAATCTCAGTCAGGCGGATTCAAATGGTTATGAGTTTTGATAATTAAAAGACAAAGGAAACATAAAATAAAGATAGAAATACTTATGTAATTCATTGGTAGGAGTTTCAGATAAGCTTATGAAGATGGTTTGTTCTTTCTGAACCTCTGCTTTCCTACTGCCTTCACCCAATCATGCGTTACCTCCTTCTATGGCAAGCTGTATGATTCTCTCGGATGAAAACAAATCCATCTACGCTGTCACCGCAGGACTAATCATCTGTCGGTTCCCGCTAGCGTCGGAATAGGACCATTGTCCTTTTGCGCACTATCACTTGCGCCCCACATTCGTAGGTTTGAAGCTCGTCACAGTCATCCCTTCCCAGATCCTACTCGGAATACCACAGACAAGGTTTAGACTTTTCGGATCCCAGGAATGCTGCCAATGGTTCTAGCCTATACCACAAAGACTCTGATCTCACGGAATAGAAGGCTCTGTTGTCAGGAGAGGCAACCATGCGTCGTGAACCAGGAGGCTAAGAGATACACACTCAAGCTATTGCAAATAGAACAGAAGTGTTTGTCAGGCAGGCGTTCATAAGTGAAAATAATGATGAGTGTCACGGATCATCACATTCATCAGGTTGAAGTGCGAGTGAATATCTTAGAATAAGAAGTAGGCGTGAAGTGAATAGAAGAACAAGAGTACTTGCATTAATTCATGAAGAACAGCAGAGCTCCACACCTTAATCTATGGGGTGTAGAAACTCCACTGTTGAAAATACATAAGAACAAGGTCTAGGCATGGCTGAATGGCCAGCCTCCCCAAATATGAAATGAAGCTCTAAAAGATGATCAAAAGATGATCCAAGGATATTCCCCAGATTGATCAAAAGATGAAAATACAATAGTAAAAGGTCCTATTTATAATGAACTAGTAGCCTAGGATTTACAGAAATAAGTAAATGATGCAGAAATCCACTTTCGGGGCCCACTTGGTGTGTGCTTGGGCTGAGCATTGAAGCTTTTACGTGCATAGGCTATTCTTGGAGTTAAATGCCAGCTTTGGTGCCAGTTTGGGGGTTTTACGCAAGAATTCCTTGGGCTGACTTTGAACGCCAGTTTGGGCCATCAAATCTCGGACAAAGTATAGACTATTATATATTGCTGAAAAGCCCAAGATGTCTACTTTCCAACGCAGTTGAGAGCGCGCTGATTGGGCTTCTGTAGCACCAGAAAATCCACTTCGAGTACAGGGAGGTCAGAATCCAACAGCATCTGCAGTCCTTTTTCAGCTTTTGAATCAGATTTTTGCGCAGGTCCCTCAATTTCAGCAAAAAATACCTGAAATCACAGAAAAACACACAAGCTCATAGTAAAGTCCAGAAATGTGATTTTTGAATAAAAACTAATAAAAATATAATAAAAAGTAACTAAAATATACTAAAAACTATGTAAAAACAATGCCAAAAAGGGTATAAATTATTCGTTCATCAGACACCGAACTTAAAATTTGATAATAAGAGAAAATTAATGAGGAAAACTTTCGAAAATATAGAGAAATAGGTAAAATTAAAATTCAAAACTCAAAAGGAAATAAATGGTCAAAAATTGATAAAAAAAATCTAAGCAACAAGACAAACGGTAGTTGTCAATCACGAACAATCCCCGGCAACGACGCCAAAAACTTGGTATGCTAAATTAGAACTCGCACAACTTCACCATCAAATGCACCGGGTCATCCAAGTAATACCTTAGGTGAGTGAGGGTCGATCCCACGAGGATTGTCAGATTGAGCAAGCAATAGCTATCTTGTTGGACTTAGTCAAGCAAATAGTAAAAGAAGGTTGCTGGTGTAAACGCATAAAGCAATGAAATAAGAAAAGCAAGTAAAGATTGGTGTAAAATCAATATAAGGAAACAGTTAAGGTCTCAGAGATGTTTATCTTTCTGGATTAATACTTCTTACTAACTATTTTAACAATGAATGATTTATTCCATGGCAAACTGTAAATGATTATCCCTTAGTGATTAATCTGCTCTGATCCCACTAAAACGACACAGACAAAGTCAATTACTTTTGAATCAGAGTGTGAAGCTCAGTATTCTAGTTTATACCACAGAGGCCCTAATCACCCCAGATCCCGGCTGAACAGATGTTCCCATGTCCCTAACGTGTTATGGATTAGCCATCTAGGAGGTGTGTTGTCAAGCTGTAGTTCGAATGACCTTGGCCAAGTATCACAAGAACTCATGTAGAAAAGGGGTCATACTTCCGTTTCACCCAGTTTCATTAGTATTAAGAACGAGTCACACCTTAGAATGGAATCAAACATATATATTAAAATAGAAAAGTAATAATATTAATCCATAGAAATAAACAGAGCTCCTAACCTTAACAAGGAGGTTTAGTTGCTCATGAGTTACAGAGAAAACAAAGTTAAAAATATAGAAGAAGATCTGTGCGTCTCTGATGCGTGAGCATCTTTCTTATCTTTTGCTAGTGAATTTGCATCTAAATTGTTGAGTTTAATAAAGAATTAATTATCTTTTAGCCAATATGGATGCTACTTTGAGTCTTTTGCAATTTTGTTTATTTTAGGTAGCATTCGGCTGGATTTGATGGAGTTTCTGTAGCACAAGAATTAAAGAAGATGGCAGCAAAGAGAGACGCGTGTGCGTACTTGACGCGTACACGTGATTTAGAGCTTTCTATGGCGACGCGTGCGCGTGACTGACGCGTACGCGTGATTTGAAGATTTACACGGCGACGCGTGCGCGTATCTGACGCGTTCGCATGACTCGCGAAAAAGATCATCGACGCGTACGCGTGATTGACGTGTACGCGTGACATGCGCGACTTGCAAAATTCGCAGAAAACGCTGGGGGCGATTTTAGACCGAGTTTTAACCCAGTTTTCGGCCCAGAAACACAGACTAGAGCCAGAGAATAGCAGAGACTCAAGGGAGATTCACACAAGAATGATTATGCCCACTCCAAGTTAGGCGTAGACCCTACGAAGCAAGTGGTCCCCATCCATCAATTGAAGACATGCTGATTGCTTTAATTAATTCAGATTTAAACTTTAATTTTATTTAAAAATAGGAAAAGATATTATTTTATTTTAAAAAGATAGATTTTTAAATTATTAGGATTAGATATAAAAGGGGATTCCAACAGGGTGATTCCAACAAACATTATTCCATTCCAATTCACAGTTTACCACGATCCTTATTTTCTCTTTACCATGAGCAACTAAACCTCCATTGTTAAGGTTAGGAGCTCTGTCTATTTGTATGGATTGATTTTATTGCTTTTCTATTTTAATTCATGTATGGATTTAAAATTTAAGAATTGTTTTCGCTCTTTATCTTATGAATTTGGGTGGAACGGAAGTATGACCCTCTTTCTAATTGAGTTCTTGTATAACTTGGAAAAGCTCTTTACTTGAACAACAGCTTGAAAACATATTCTCCTAAATTCTAATTATTTGGACTTAACGGGATACGTGACATATAATCCTTTTATATTTGGGTAATTAGAGTTTTTGTGGCATATAAACTGGAATTTGATCATTACCCCCTAATTAGAATTAATTGACAAAGGAATTAGCAGTTGATGAAAATCAGAGAAGACTAGAAAGGTCTAAGGAATTAGGGTTTAGTCACATATAGTTTGCCATAAATTAAATCCTACATGATTAAAATAGTTATTAAGAAAAGTTAATCCGGAAAAATAGATAACTCTGAAACGTTAACTGCCTTCTTCATATTTTATTCCCAACTCATTTAGTTTACTATTTTAATTTCTGCACGATTGTTTAATGCTCTTTGAATATTCAAACACTCTTTTCTATTTGTCTAACTAAGCCAATCAATCAATCATTGTTGCTTGATTCATCAATCCTCGTGGGATCAACCCTCACTCACCTGAGGTATTACTTGGTACGACCCGGTGCACTTACCGGTTAGTTTGTGGGTTATAAATTCCGCACCAAGTTTTTGGCGCCGTTGCCAGGGATTGATAGTGATTAACAACTATCAGTTGTTTGATTGCTTAGATTAGGCGTTTTAGTTTTAATTTTATTTAAATTTTGTTTATTATTTTCGAAAATTTTTTTTAATAGCACTAATATTTTTCCTTAATTTCTGAAATTAAGTTTGGTGTCACCTAGTTAATTTTATTTTAATTGTCTTGTTTATTTTTCCTGTTAATTTTCGAAAATTTCTGTTTAATTTTAGTTATTATTTTCAAAATTTATTTACTTATTTTTTTTAGCATTTTTATTTTATTATTTTACACAGGATACCTCACTGGGACTTCTCTGCACTCTGACGTAGAGATTCCCACCTTTTCTTGTTTTCTGTTTGTTTATGCGCAGGAACAGAGACAAGGAACCTCTGTTAGACTTTGATCCAGAACCTGAAAGGACTTATAGGCAACGTTTACAACAAGCAAGACTTTACAAGGCTGTAGAATCCACTATGGATCACAATAATGCTGTTAATTCCAATGTGGCAAATCCGAATGGGAATGAAGAACAAAGGAGAGTGCTTGGCTCTTACTCTGCTCCTACTGCAAATCTTTATGAAAAAAGCATTGTGGTGCCTCCTTTAACTGCGAACAACTTTGAGTTGAAGCCACAATTGGTCACCCTGGTGCAACAAAACTGCCAGTATCATGGTCTTCCCCACAAAGATCCAAATCAATTTATTTCTAATTTTCTGCAGATTTGTGATACTGTGAAGACAAATGGAGTGAACCCAGAAGTGTACAAACTCATGCTCTTCCCGTTTGCTCTGAGGGATGGAGCAAAGCTATGGCTAGATTCTCAACCCAAGGAGAGTTTGAATACTTGGGACAAGGTTGTTACTGAGTTTCTTACTAAATTTTTCCCACCAAAGAAGCTGACTAAGCTTAAGGTGGAAGTTTAGACCTTCATGCAGAGGGATGGTGAAACTCTTTATGAAGCTTGGGAGAGGTACAAGCTACTGATTAGGCAATGCCCTCCGGATATGTTCTCTAAATGGACCCAACTAGACATCTTTTATGAAGGCTTGGGTGAAATGTCCAAGATGTGCTTAGATAATTCTGCAGGTGGTTCATTGCACAAGAAGAAGACACCGGAGGAGACTATTGAGCTTATTGAATTGGTTGCTAGTAACCAATATTTATACTCATCTAACAGGAATCCTGTGAACTCTGAGGCTCCTCAGAAGAGAGATGTGTTGGAAATGGAAGCTGTTAATGCTATTTTTGCTCAGAACAAGCTTATGTCTCAGCAAATAAGTCTACTTACTCAACAGATGGGTGGAATGTAAGTCTCAGCTATCAACACCCAAAACTCACCTTAAGAGGTCTCTTATGACATGACAGGTAATTTTGTACAAAATGAGAATTATGATTATGCTCAATTCTCTTCTGAACAGGTCAATTACATAGGGAGTGCTCCTAGAAATCCCAATAATGATCCCTATTCTCAGACCTACAATCAGGGGTGGAGAAATCACCCAAATTTTGGATGGAGAGACCAACTTTAGAGACCTCAGAACTTCAACAATAATTCTCAGGGCGGCTTCCAACAGAACAATTACAATAACTTCCAATTTCAGTCTCAGCAGGCAAACTCTAAATCCCAAGAAGATGCTAATTGGGAGATGATGAAGAGTTTTATGCAGGAAACCAGAGCATCAATCAAGAATTTGGAGATTCAGATGGGTCAAATAGCCACAAGAGTTAATGAAATTGATCAGAGGACCACCAATAGCCTTTCGGGTAACACAATTCCAAATCCAAGAGAGGAATGCAAGGCTATCACCTTGATAAATGGACAAGTGGCAAGTATGGAAGCACAAGCTAGTGAGGAGCCCGTTGAAAAAGAAGCTCCAAAGGAGAAGAAGGAAGAAGTAGAGCATGTCCCTCCAAAGCGTGCAGACAACCCATTCCCAGATTCTCTTGACACTTATCCTACATTACCAAAGGCTCCTGAGTACAAGCCTAAAATGCCATATCCTCAGAGATTTCAAAAGGAGACCAAGGACAAGCAGTTTTCAAAGTTCTTGGAAGTCTTCGGAAAGTTACAAATCAATATTCCTTTTGCTGAGGTTTTGGAACAAATGTCTCTCTATGTCAAGTTCATGAAGGAGCTGTTCTCAAAGAAGAAGCCTTTAAAGGGAGATGAGACAGTGGTCCTGACTAAGGAATGTAGTGCCATAATTCAGAATAACTTGCCAAGGAAGATGCCGAATCTAGGGAGCTTTCAAATTCCATGCACCATTGGGAGCACAACCTTTGAGAAAGCTCTATGTGATCTGGGGCAAGCATAAATCTAATGCCCTTATCTGTGATGAAGAAGCTGCAAATCCAAGAGGCACAACCCACAAAGATAGCATTACAGATGGCAGACAAATCTATGAAGCCTGCATACGGATTAGTGGAGAATATCTTGGTCAAAGTTGGTAAGTTCTTCCTCCCAGCAGATTTTGTGATTCTTGATACAGGGGAGGATGAGAATGCCTCTATAATTCTAGGAAGACCATTTCTAGCCACTGGAAGAGCTCTGATTGATGTAGAAGTGGGTGAATTCGTGCTTAGAGTGCATGATGAGCAACTGGTCTTTTATGTCTTCAAAGATATAAATTCAACAGGTGAAGAAGAGAGATGCATGCAGGCTGAGCTTATTGATCCAAACCTTCAAAAACCCCCTGATGATGCACAGCAGAATCTGCAGCTCAAACCTCCTTTGGTGACAATCAATAAAATTTTTCCTGACATCCAACCTAAGTTTGGTGTTGGGAATGCATCATCCACCATGGAGGAGGTTCCCAAAAAGAAGAAAATACATAGGGGATAGAGAAACAAAAAGATCCCCACTGAAGGTTTCTCCCCAGGAATGAAGGTGGTGTTGACTAAGAATCCAGTATGAACTTATACAGTAAACAGAATCCTCTCTCTGGAGCATATGGAGCTAATTTATGGAGACACAGGAAAGAAGATTAAAGTAAGGGATGAAGAGCTGAGCCCCTATGATCCTCCTCCTTAGAGGAGCTGACCGTCAAGCTAGTGACGATAAAGAAGCGCTTGTCGGGAGGAAACCCGATAAATTCGTATCCTTAGCTATTTTTCGTAGTAGTAGTTTTCTTCCTTATTTGATTTTTACTAAGTTTTTACTGTTTTCAGATCATGCAGCTATCTTAGAACAGGAGCCGGACAAAAAAAAGCACACGACGTGCGAGCGTCGCTGACGCGTACGCATCATATGCATGTGCATGAAAAATAAAAGTAAACAGAGAGTTGCGTAGGAGTGGCGCAGGAATGATGCCTTTCACACAAAACAAGCCCATGCATACGCGTACCCATGAGTGCGCGTTGTCTGTGATTTTAGCCATCCACGCGTGCGCGTCATCGACACGTACGCGTGACCGTGAAAATTGGCGCCAATGGGTGTTTGGGCAGAGAGTTGTGCTGGCTTGGGGCTGGAAGTGTGCTAGAGGCACAAATTTGGTCACGCGTACACATCTCTGACTTGTGCGCGTCATTGGCACAAATGGCCATCCACGCGTGCGCGTGCATGACGCACACGTGTCGTATGAAATTATTGGTTCCCAAGCCACGCGAATAGAGAGTTATGCGTGCGCGCGGCTGGCTTTGCGCAAATCGCACAAAACCAATGGCACGCAGACGCATGCCTGACGCTCACGCGTCATTATGAAATTTTCGCGCCCCACGCATACGCGTGCCGTACGCGTACGCGTTGCTTACACCGCACAATTACACTAGTTCGCCGCCCAGTTTTAATTTTCTTTCTCTCTCTCCCAATCCTAATTCTCTCTTGTTCTTTTATCCTTTTATTCTTCTTTCATCTTACTATTTATTTTTGTTTTCAGTTCTTCTTTGCTTGAGGATAAGCAAACCTTTAAGTTTGGTGTTGACGCTTCGCTTATGAATTTTCTGTTTATTTTTATGGCACCAAAATGGAGGCGAATCATCTTCACGAAGGAGCACAACCTGAAGAATAAAACGACCGCTAGGATAACTAAGGTGGTTGAGTTCCTTTCATTCTATATTCCTTCCCGCTTTTACTATATTATGTTCCAGTTTTCTGCTATTTTGCTTTGTTTGTTGCATGATCCTTTATTAGTTAGAATCCTAGGTGTAGTTTAGTTTTCTCTTAATTGCTTTAATTCCGAAAAGATGTCTCATGTATTACTCACTAAGCTTGAATTCAAATAAAAAATACAGAGGTGATGTATTGCATGAGAAAGTGAGTTTATATTGAAGAATAGTCTTATTTACTTAGATGTGGTAGTATTTTCTGTAATTCTGAATGCATGATATGAACAGTGCATATTTAAATTTGAATCAAAGAATGTTGATGTATAAGGAACAGAAATTTAGAGAATTATTATGATTTCTCTGAAATTAAAGAAAGTTTAATCCTTGAAGTAAAAGAAATAGCAAAAGAAAAATAAGAGCAAGGTCCAAGGCTCTGAGCATCAATGACTAGGGATGTCAGACATGATTAAAAGCTCAAAGAGTTGTTTTCCTAGTCACATGCTTGTGGTGTTCTTGTGTAAAGTAATCCTTGAGACAAAACATTTAGAGTCGAGATCAATTGCAGAGTACGCCAAAGGCTTTGAGCACCACTGTTTGGGAGTAACTGAAAAATAAATTTTAAATATAA
This sequence comes from Arachis ipaensis, assembly GCF_000816755.2. Classification (NCBI taxonomy): domain Eukaryota; kingdom Viridiplantae; phylum Streptophyta; class Magnoliopsida; order Fabales; family Fabaceae; genus Arachis; species Arachis ipaensis. The sequence continues at coordinate 92,903,517 of NC_029792.2, read as the reverse complement.
TAATAAAAATAAAAATATTTAGAACTTAAAGAGAGTTTTCCAGTTAGGTGCTTGTGGTGTTTCTGTGTCAAGTAAAGCTTGAGACAAAATATTTAAAGTCACGGCTAGGCTCAAGGTGCAAAGCACCAGAAGAAAATTGCTGTGTTCAAGGATTAAATTGAGTAACAAAAGATCAGAGAATTCATAATATTATCCGGATTCTAATTCTGAATGACAGTGACATCCTTTTGATTCAAAGGAGAGTGAGATGCCAAAACTATTCAGGATTGCAGTTGTAAACCCCACTATAAAAAGAGACATGAGCTTAATCGAATTCTCATTCTCATGCAAATTCACATCCTAAGCCTATATTAGTTTTGGTTGCTTGAGGACAAGCAACAGTTCAAGTTTGGTGTTGTGATGCGTGAGCATCTTTCTTATCTTTTGCTAGTGAATTTGCATTTAAATTGTTGAGTTTAATAAAGAATTAATTATCTTTTAGCCAATATGGATGCTACTTTGAGTCTTTTGCAATTTTGTTTATTTTAGGTAGCATTCGACTGGATTTGATGGAGTTTCTGTAGCACAAGAATTAAAGAAGATGGCAGCGAAGAGCGACGCGTGCGCGTACTTGACGCGTACGCGTGATTTAGAGCTTTCTATGGCGACGTGTGCGCGTGACTGATGCATACGCATGATTTGAAGATTTGCACGGCGACGCGTGCGCGTACTTGATGCGTTCACATCGATGCGTACACGTGATTGACGCGTACGCGTGACATGCGCGACTTGCAGAATTTGCAGAAAACACTGGGGGCGATTTCAGACTGAGTTTCAACCCAGTTTTCGGCCCAGAAACACAGACTAGAGCCAGGGGATAGCAGAGACTCAAGGGAGATTCACACAAGAATGATTATGCCCACTCCAAGTTAGACGTAGACCCTACGAAGTAAGTGGTCCCCATCCATTAATTGAAGACATGCTGATTGCTTTAATTAATTCAGATTTAAACTTTAATTTTATTTAAAAATAGGAAAAGATATTATTTTATTTTAAAAAGATGGATTTTTAAATTATTAGGATTAGATATAAAAGGGATTCCAACAGGTGATTCCAACACAACATTATTCCATTCCAATTCACAGTTTACCACAATCCTTATTTTCTCTTTACCATGAGCAACTAAACCTCCATTGTTAAGGTTAAGAGCTCTGTCTATTTGTATGGATTGATTTTATTGCTTTTCTATTTTAATTCATGTATGGATTTATAATTTAAGAATTGTTTTCGCTCTTTATCTTATGAATTTGGGTGGAACGGAAGTATGACCCTCTTTCTAATTGAGTTCTTGTATAACTTGGAAAAGCTCTTTACTTAAACAACAGCTTGAAAACATATTCTCCTAAATTCTAATTATCTGGACTTAACGGGATACGTGATATATAATCCTTTTATATTTGGGTAATTAGAGTTTTTGTGGCATATAAACTGGAATTTGATCATTACCCCCTAATTGAAATTAATTGACCAAGGAATTGGCAGTTGATGAAAATTAGAGGAGACTAGAAAGGTCTAAGGAATTAGGGTCTAGTCACATATAGTTTGCCATAAATTAAATCCTACATGATTAAAATAGTTAGTAAGAAAAGTTAATCCGGAAAAATAGATAACTCTGAAACCTTAACTGCCTTCTCCATATTTTATTCCCAACTCATTTACTTTACTATTTTAATTTCTGCACGATTGTTTAATGCTCTTTGAATATTCAAACACTCTTTTCTGTTTGTCTAACTAAGCCAATCAATCAATCATTGTTGCTTGATCCATCAATCCTCGTGGGATCGATCCTCACTCACCTGAGGTATTACTTGGTACGACCCGGTGCACTTGTCGGTTAGTTTGTGAGTTATAAATTCCGCACCAGTCTCAACCTAAGTGATATCCTCTTTAAATAGTAAATGCTAAACCTAAAATATGTTAATTTAAATTTGAAAATTACAAGGATAAGATAAAATAAGCTAAGGAGTGCTTAAATCCACTTGGGTGGACCATTTGATGATTGCTTCGGGTGCTACCTAGCATTCAGCGCCAATCTGGGCGTTGAACACCCATAGGGGAGGAGTGCTTCTGGTCTTCTGCTCCCTAGATGGTGTTGAATGCAAGTTTTGGGCGTTCAGCACTGGGAGTTACTCCTTCTTGGGTGCTAAATGTAACACCCTAACTACCAAAGTTTACACTTCCGGCAGAGGCGACTCTGATAGCTCGGACATTACGACGACACTTATACTACTTAATACTAAAATATGAGCCTGTTTGAAACTTTAAACCGCAATACCGCTCCCAAAGATACTTTCGTTCGATAACGTACATCCATAAATACCATACAACTTACAAAAACTCATAAAGGGTACATACATATATACACTTATATACATAGATAATATTATAAGCATTATCCAATACAATTCCTATCCCTCTTACAGAATATATCAAGATAAAGGCGAGGGTACAATAAACCATAACTAAAACTATACAGAGCATCACAACAACAATTAAATAAGCTCTTCGTAACTTCTGCGCCCATATCCTGAAAGGGGAAAAATGTAGGGGGTGAGAACATCATCCTCGAAAGGGTTCTCAGTAGAGGGTTTTTAGGAATTACTGTAATAGGATACATGAAGATAATCGCACCAGTGATTCATAACCGTCTTATGCCTCTTTTCAAAAACAACGGTTTACAATGAAAGTAAAGTCGGAAATCTTTTCAGAAAGAAGAACCGTTCAATTCTCAAAAACTCAAAAGCCTTTCAAAACGGTTTATCTAAGC
>NC_029792.2:92890270-92895287 GCF_000816755.2 Arachis ipaensis | reverse complement strand
CATTCAATTCTCAAAAACTCAAAAGCCTTTCAAAACGGTTTATCTATGCTGAACCAAAATAGCCTTTCATATTTTATTCCAAACCAGAAACACAAGACCGAAATCAACCATCAGTTCATCTCATTCCAACCATGGCCCTAGGCCCAAACAATCCAACCAACAACCAATCACCACAATCCAACAGAGTCCCAGATGCAAACACATGCATCAAAATCTTCTCGAAACCCAAAATGACAGAAACAACAAATTTAACACCCTTACCGGAAAGTCGAAACTCGCAGAGATCACTGAACATAGCAACTCCATCAACGGCAGCTCGTACCGCAGCGACCCAGGCAGCGGCATCAGCTGAACATCAGCTCCAATGATGCTATACCAGTGAGTTTCCGTACTTTGGCCGTGACACGGCGACTCAGAATCAGCATAGCCGCTTGCAATCATCAACAGCGACTCCATTAGCAACCCTCACAGCACCCTGGCCTCAGCAGCAGCTCCCAATGGCAACGGCAGCGTGCTTAACCCAGATCCCAAATGGAGCAACGGTAAGAACGGCAGCCATGGGTGACAGTGACGCGAGCTCCGATGGTAGCAGGATGTGATGGCGGCTAGGTGCGGTGGCTACTCCCTCACGGCGCATCTCTCTCGCGCGACTGGCGATGGCTAGAGGTGATGACGCGACGGACAGAGGCGGCGACGGTGCCAAGCTTCCAGCGACGGCAACGAGGATGCGCAGCGGTGGCTCCTCCTTCCCAGTCCTGGCTCGCTTCGATCTCTCTCTCTCTCAGCCTGGTTCGAAAGCATAAACGTGGCTTTACTTTAATACAATTTCATGTTGAAGTAGATTTTGTAGAGTTCCAAAAACAAAATGCACACAACTTTGGCTAAGAGCTAAAATATTTCCTCAAATATTTTAGAAGGATAATTAGAGCACAACTTAACCAAAAGCAGTTCATAAAAACTCGGAAGTGATCAAATGCTTGTTCAAAAATTCTAAAAATTCATATTCAAACAAGCGTGTATAACACTTATAGCAAGTACGAAAGAGGAAGTTAAACTCTTTTTAGAAAAGAAATTTCGAGCTAAAAATTTGCTTTTAATTTGGTAAAGAAAATAAGTGGTGCATCAGAACAAACCAATTTCCACTAAACAAGGGAGCTCTCCAAAACCTCATTTAAAATAGCGCATGCCAACTTTAAGAGCAATTTTTGTCAAAATCGAATAATGGTTTCACTCTCAATCAAGCAACAGAAAATAAATTCCGTTTAAAACTTCTTACAAGAGAGTTCGAAACTTCTTTAAAAGGTTCAAAGCAAGACTCCAAAAGCGTTCTTGAAATCACCATCTCGGAAGAACATTCAAGAAGTTTAAGATGTACTAAAAAGGATTTAAGCCTTGCAAGAAAGGATCTTAATTTAAAGTAGTTCAAACAAGATCCACTAGACATGAAACATCAAACAAGTTTTTAAATTGATCCAAAAGAATACAAAAGTCATAGAAAAAGACAACTCAATCATTTGTAATTTTTCAATGAAATAAACCATGTAGTGTGCTAAACCAAACTCAATTCAAAATAAGTTAAGTAAAGCTTATCAAACGAAACTCAATCGGAATAAAAGTGAAAAATCCTTTCTTTCCAGTATTTCGGAAAATATCCAAATACACAATCAAATAAAGATGTCCATTGGAACTATAGTAAAGTTACTAGAAAGTCAATTTGTATTTTAAGTAGGTGCAGTTCTGTAAACCAGTAAAGGTACAGGCGAGGCATTAGAAATAAATAGTTGTTAAACTGTATAAGAAATCTTCAAAGTTCCACATATAGATAAGTGTATATCTAATCAACAGCAATTTTTATAAAAATCCCAAAATTAGCTGTAATCACTGTCAAATAAGAGAAAAACTGAATCAACAAGTTCTCTAAGAATGAACTCGGAACCCAGAGTTAAAAGTCACAACAGAATCAGCATAGCCGCTTGCAATCATCAACAGCGACTCCATTAGCAACCCTCACAGCACCCTGGCCTCAGCAGCAGCTCCCAATGGCAACGGCGGCGTGCTCAACCCAGATCCCAAATGGAGCAACGGTAAGAACGGCAGCCATGGGTGACAGTGACGCGAGCTTCGATGGTAGCAGGATGTGATGGCGGCTAGGTGCGGTGGCTACTCCTTCACGGCGCATCTCTCTCGCGCGACTGGCGACGGCTAGAGGTGATGACGCGACGGACAGAGGCGGCGACGGTGCCAAGCTTCCAGCGACGGCAACGAGGATGCGCGGCGGTGGCTCCTCCTTCCCAGTCCTGGCTCGCTTCGATCTCTCTCTCTCTCAGCCTGGTTCGGCGACGTCAGCAGCGGGGCGGACTTGACGGAAAGCAGAACGGACGGCGAGGCTGATCGCAGAAGGCGCGACGGCGACTGCGACGGCAGTGAGCCCCAGGCTGTGGTGCCGTCCCTGTCTCTCCGACTCCCTTTCCTCTTCTTTGAACTTTTCCTCTTTGCGTGTGTATGTTGCTATGCTGAGGGAGAATGAGGTTGCTGCCTGATTAGGGGAAAAGGGCTGCGGCGGCTAGGTTTGGGAAAGATTAGGGTGTCATTTTCAAAAGTTAGGGTTAAGGGCATTATGGTAATTTCACATAAAATTGGGAATAATATAGTAATTGAAATCCAATTTAAATCCAACACTATTTGTACATAGAAAATACTATTTGCTCATCAATTTTACAAATTATTTTCAATAAAATGCCCAAAATCTAAAAATTAGAAATAATATACTTAATTTCTTCATTTTCCAAAATAGCAGTATTAATATTTAAAATATTACTTATCTAATCCAAATCATATAAAATCCTTATTATTTCATAACTATCAACTATATGATTCAAATATAGAAAATAATCCAATAATTGTAAAATTGGATAATAATCATAACTTATCTCAAATCCAATAAATCAAAACTTGCCTTAATTATCTTTAATAAAATAATTTCTGAAATTAAGGCTATAAATAACTATATGATTTGAGACTTGATCATAATAATACTTTTCAAAGATTCTGGGTCTTACACTAAACGCCAGGCTTGGTGTTTAGCGCCTGATTTGGTAGTGATTCCAGAAGAGAAGTATAGACTATCATATATCGTTGGAAAGCTCATAAAGTTAGATTTCTAACGCCGTTGAGACTGCATCAATTGGACCTCCGTACTTCAAGTTATACTCGTTGGAATGCAAGGAGGTTTGAGTTAACAACATCTGCTATCCTTTCTTCGTCTTTGCACGAGACTCTACCAAATTCGTCCGAAATTTACCTAAAATAATAAAAATACCACAAAAATTCAAAATAGCATTCAAAGATGAATTTTGTACTAAAACATAGTAAAACTTAATAAAATCTAGGGTTAACTACCAAAAATGCTTCCAAATTATTCAAACGCTGACAAAAATGCACCCGAATTTTACTATCGACAAAAATACCTTTAAATAATTTAAAAATGCAACAAAAATACCCAACAGTAAGTATGAATTTTCAAAAATTACCTTAGAGATTGAATTTTGATGCAATTTTGTGTAAGAATGATTAGAAAAATGAGATATTATTATCCTTAAAATTTGGTAATTTTTTGGTGAGTATGTATTTTTTTGTGATTTTTTAAAAGTATTATTGGTTGTTAACAAAAAAATTACAAAAAAATTATATACTTAACAAAAAATTACCAAATTTTAAGGATAAATATATCTCATTTTTTTAATCATTTTTGCTAAAAATTGCATCAAAATTTAATCTCTAATGTATTTTTTGAGAAATACATATTTAATGTTAGATAATCTTGCAAAAAAACTAACATTAAATATGTATTTCTCAAAAAATACATTAGAGATTGAATTTTGATGCGATTTTTTGCAAGCATGATTAAACAAATGAGATATTATTGTTCTTAAAATTTGGTGATTTTTTGTTAAGTATAAATTTTTTTTGTAAGTTTTTAAAAGTATTATTGGTTGTTAACAAAATAATTATAAGAAAAATATATACTTAACGAAAAATCACCAAATTTTAAGGATAATAATATCTCAATTTTATAATCATGTTTGCAAAAAGTTGCATAAAAATTCAATCTCTAAGGTATCTTCTGAAAATATATATTTACTGTTGGGTATTTTTGTTGTGTTTTTAAATTATTTGAAGGCATTTTTGTCGATAGTAAAATTCGGATGCATTTTTGTCAGTGTTTGAATAATTCGGGGGTATTTTTGGTGGTTAACCTTAAAATCTAATTAAAAACAATGTAAAAACAACTAGAAAATGGTATAAGATGCTCACACATCAGTAACACGAACAATCAATTGAATAAGAAAAAATTCTAAGCATGGTTCAATTGATGATTGTGTAACAATTCTAATCGATTGAATTTTGAGAATCCATATTGTCATCCAACATTCAATCGATTGTGTTGTACGTCTAATCGATTGAATTATTAAGAAACACGATTTCACTAGTTTTTACGGATCAAGGATAAAAAAAAAACCAATTGATTTAGATTGCCAAAATATGTATGACGATTAATGGAAGATCTATTTCGATATTGTTTTTGTTTTTTATTGTTAATAAACATGATAGATGAATGATAAAATAATAATTTATAAAATAGAAAGTAGATTTAATAATTAAATAATATATAAAAGATTAATAATATATAAAGGATTCATTTATAACTAAAATTAAATAAAGATTATTTGGCAGTTATTAAAAAAACTTAAAAAATATGTTTTGTGACTCAGACCATTAAACAGTCCAAACATTATGGGACCATCGAATTCTTTGCCAAGAAGCAAGGATACTTTTCTGATTATTTTTGGACACGACACTTGTCTGATACGATATGCGTGTTTACTGTGTCTAACCGTATATTAATAAAAAATAAAAGATTCTTTTCCTCACATACTTGGATGCACCTAAATATCATCGTGTATCAGCATATCCAGTGTTATTCTTAAGATATATTCTTGAAATGAGTTTAGAAATA
>NC_029792.2:92878391-92880580 GCF_000816755.2 Arachis ipaensis | reverse complement strand
TACAAAATATTTAATTTAAAACTTTTATATATTTCACGAGTCAATACTCAATATGGTCCTAAAATTTAAAGTTGAATTTAATTTGATCTTCAAAATTTCAATAGACTTAAATTGGATTCCGAAATTTATAATCGTAATTCACATTAACCTTTGAGCTAATCTCCGTAACAACGTGTTGATTTAGATTTCTTGTCTAACTTAAATGTGATCAAGATTTATTAGAATTCCAAAAATTTGATTGCTGCTTCTAAAGCTGCAAAATTTTTAAATTAAACTTATATTATTATTGTCATCTTCGTAAGGATGTTGGGGAGCCAATCAAATTTTTAGGAGGTCTAGTAGATCTTAGTTATATAAAATCTAGGCGAAGAATCCAAATCTTGACAAGTTAGCATACAAAATCAACTCAGAGGCTAACATGAGTTATTAGGGTTAAGTACGACATTGATCCCTAAGGTAGGGGCTAAAAATTTTTTTCGTCCCCAACATCTTTTTGCTTACAAAATCGTCCATAAGGTTTAACTTAGTTTTGAAATTGTCTTTTGGACTAAAATATCCTTTTCTTTCTTTTCCAAAATCAACCAGAAGTAGAAGTAGAAACATAAGCAGAAGCAGAAGCAGAATCAACAACAACCAAAAGCAAAACAACAACAACAACACTGGATAATAGAATCAGAGAAACAACAAAAGTAGAACCAGAAGCAGAAGCAGAAGCAGAAACAAAAATAAAAGCAGAAGCAGAAGCAGAAAGCAGAAAGCAGAAAGTAGAAAGTAGAAGCAACAACAATGAAACAACAACAACCAGAATCAGAAGAAGAACAACAACAATGGATAATAGAATCAGAACAACAACAACAACAACAACCGGCAAGGAGGACGAGGAGCAGCAGCGACGACGAGGAGCATCGACGACCGTCCAACCTCGCGGATGTGCTGGCATCGATGTGATCTCACTCCAGTGGCGGCGACGGGACATGGCTTGATGGCGACCGATGACGGCGGTTCGCGATGAGGACGACCGCAGGGCGTGGCAAGCTGGACGCGGTCTCCCTCAGCACTTCCGTTCCTCTCTTCTCTTCCTCTTCGCTTCTCTTTCTCTCTCTCTCTCTCTGCTCTCTCATCTCTTGCCGTTAGTGTGAGTGTGTGCTGAGGAAGAAAGAAACGAGAAATTGGCAATGAGATCCAACAGCGAAGACCGAACAACGAGGAGCAGCGACGGCGAACTTTAAAAATTAAAATTATTCTTAATCTGAATTATTATTATAAATTTTAGGAGTCGAATTGGATATTGTTGCGATAAAGGAAAGATGTGTATTTTTCTCCTACAACGTGAATTTTGTCGTGAGATAATGAGCGGTATAACGACAAGGACTTTATCTGACCTTCCCTCGAAAGCCACGTTGCACGATTATGAGCTTTTTGCTTGTTCTTTTTTTTTCTTTTATTTTATTATTATTTTCGTTAATTTAATTTTTGTGCTCGGCATTTTCTCGTATTAAGATTTGCAACCGGTCCTACTGGATTTGGCATCGCTTTCAACGTCACTGAGTTGGTATTTTGCGTTTTTCCATGTCTCGAATTTGGCACGTGCGTTCAATAAAAAATATTTAATTTCAAAACTTTTGTGACTTAATGATATAAAAAAATGTCACTTTATAATTGGATTTTTAAAATAAATGTCATATTTATATATGAAAAAAAAATCTAAAATAGCCCCTGATAATTACTTCGAAAGACAACGAGGCCTTTGATAAAAAAAAACCTAATTTGGTCCCTAACAATTACCTCAAAAGGACAACGAAACCCCTGTGTCAAAAAAAAAAAGTCAATGTTATTTTTTTGGCACAGGAGCTAATCAATATAAAAAAAAAACATTAGGAGCCGAATTTGGTATTTTTTTTTGGGGACCTCGTTATCCTTTCGAGATAATTGTCAGAGATCGAGTAGAGTATTCACTTTTATATATATAGATACAACGTAAAAAAATTACGTTTTTCTCCTTCCTTACATATTTTAACTATGCAAAAGACAAATTATTTATAATTGTATCTCATCCTTACAAAAGACGAAATAAGTAACAAAAAGCTAAACACCTACACTATACATAATTACATATTTTTTTTTTACAATGAGTTTAAGACACGTTTATCTATTTCGTTCTCACTACAAACAAAATATATATAGTATAG
>NC_029792.2:92872873-92878293 GCF_000816755.2 Arachis ipaensis | reverse complement strand
TAAAATTTCAATTATTACTTATTTTTAAATTTTTTTTATTTTATATTATTTTTATTTGATATTGAACCTTCGCGAATACAAACTAGGATCTTAATTAAAAAGACGAAAAGCCTTTAATTTAAACCACTTAATTACATTAGTATGTATTCAGATAACATTATATACATAGACTTATTTAAAAATCCTCAAATACACGTCCTATCCCTCTAAAAATTAAAATAATAAACAACGAGAGGAAAATAAATTCTAGCAACTCAACTTGTAAACACAATCTACTACTATGCTCCTATAGCTTTGCACTAAACCTTCGCACATGTAGCTGAAAGGAGTGGAAATAGGGGGTAAGAATTGGAGAGTTCTTAGTAGGGTCAGAGTATATAGTTATATTCATTTTATTATTTGTTACACGAAAATTCCACAACAGCATACTTACAATCTTCAACAGTTGGCTAATAATAGCAAACCTCATAATACAGACAACTTTAACACACTATAGATATAGAGAAAAACACAAGTCAAGAAGCACACACACAATAATAGAAAACACATATCACAGAGAAGTATGCGCAAATAAGTATGATGCATATCTGTTTTATGGTCAATGAGCTCATCTGTCGGTTGTACGGCCAACCCGACACACCCGGTAGCTAACCCGGATATCCTCCTCTTGAAAACTGTTGAGCAGTACAGTACCACGATCCTCACCAGGTGAGCCATAAACCACCTCGATCCCCACCATATGCGGCCAGTAAACCACCTCGATCCCCACAAATGTTTTCAATTAGAAAACAACACACTCGTGGGCGATAAATAACCACGATCCCCACGTCCATCGCGACACTGGACAAGCGGTATACCACCACAATCCTTGGCAGGTTATAGCTCAAATTCAAAATCACAATCTTTTAAAATCTTGATCTAGAGCAAGTGGGATTAAACCACAATCCTTGCATACTGCCCAGGTTTTTCCAAATATCAAAATCTCTCTTTAAAAACAATTCAAATCCATTTCTCTTTCATTAATCTCCTTTTCACCAAAACAAAAGTCTCAAATCAACTTCAACAAATCCATTCTTTAATTCCGTTGTAAAAAAATCCTAAAATACATAACTCTCAAGCAAACAACAATAATTTAACAATAATTCAACATAAACTTATTCAAACTCAAACAGTAATCAATCAAACCAACATTCACTTATCTAATTCACATTTAATTATTATAAAATTACCAAACCCTACCTCCGTACAAAATTAAAACAACGAAAACTCTGAAAAATTTTTTTGACCGAGCTGCCAAAGAAGGAAACGTCAGAAATCGTCTGTGCCTCCTAGAACTCTAATTGGCCAAACTCAAGGAAAAGGGGAGCTACTGATGTAGGGATTATCGTCGGTCTAGAATTTCTTAATAAAAAAGAACTTCGTTGTAAGCATAGTCCAAACCAACAATTAATCCTCAATCAAAGTTTAAAAGGTTGTCACAATACAAATCAAAATAACCGAGAGTATTAATCCTGGGTCGTTCTCCCTAGGAATTGTAATCGAGTGCTCAATTATTGGTTATAGGGAAATATTTTTGGGGTTTTGTAATAAGGGACAAGAAATGTAAATAACAAAAGAGTAAATGACAATTAACTAACAAAGGAAAGGAAATCAAATGGTAAAAAAGTCTTGGCAAGGGTTGATGGTTAAGGATCACTATCCTTGTTACCAACCACAATATGATAATTGCAAGGATCACTCTCACTTAGTCATCCCCAAAATTAGAGGAAAGTCAAGTGAGCTTAATTGATCCTAGTCCATAAGTCCTAGTCACTCACTAATTAATTTAGCGAAAGCTAGTGTCAACGGAAACAAATTATCGATCACTTGGACATTAGTAACTCAAGGTCACCCAAGTTACCATCCCAAGCCAAGAACACAAAAATCTACACTAAAGTCCAACCAAACATTTTATCAAACATTTAGAAGGCATAAAATGAAAGCATATTAAAATAGCAAGAATATAAAATATAACACTACCAAATGCAAGATAACAATAATAACAACTCAATTAAATACTAATAAACAAAGAAACATAAAATTGCATTAATAGAAAACCCAAATCAACAAGAGTGCATCAACAACAAAATAACTAAATAAAAGAAATAACAAGTAAAACTAAGAGAAACAAGATGTGAGAACATGAAATAGTAAAGAAAACTAAATTGAAACAATAATTGAAACCTAAATTTATGAAAAGATGTAATCTAGAATCCAGAATCCTAAATTCTAGAGAGAAGATAGAGATTCTCTCTCTAGAATTCTAACCTAAAACATTGTAAAAACTATTCTATGACTACTTCCCTTATTTCCCTTCCAATCCCTAGGTTCAATAGTATCAGAAATGAGTTGGATCGGACTTGGATGGGCTCATAAATCGCCCCCAACGTATTGCCTTTAATGAAGTCACGTGACAAGTGTCACGTGTACGCGTGGGTCATGCGTACGCCTTGCATAGCAGATTTTCAAAACTTTATTTCTTCATGAATTCTCCACTTTTACATGCTTTTTCTTCATTCTTTCAATCCAATCTTTGCCTTATAAATCTGAAATCACTTAACAAACACATCAAGACATCGAATGGAATTAAAGATAATTAAATTTAGCAAATTAATGACCTAAAAAGTATGTTTTCATTCTTAAGCACAATTTCAAAGAAATTCACAAAACCATGCTATTTCATTGAATAAATGTAGAAAAAATTGATAAAATTCAATATAAGATAATTACGTTACTGTCAACTTCTACTAAACAAAAGTAGTGTCAACATGTAAAGGAGGAGAATACAAACACTTTTATCGAATTATATTTTTTAGTAGAGTTACATATAGCAAGAAATCGAAGCCAAAAGGTCAAGAAAGTCACATTTTCTCTCCCTCACCCACGCTCTCTCTTTCTTTCTTTTCTTTCCTTATGGTTCGGTGATTCAATAGAATGAATGAAAGATGATGATGGTGATTAAGAAAATAGTGAATATGTGTGCATGTACACATAATAGCCATGCTTGGCTTTATTTATCTTATTTTCTTAATGGCATTCGTCCAAAGAAAAGGAATCAAGGAAATGATATATTACATCATGATTAAGGATGATTATAGGCTAGGTGTCATGTTTTGGAGCTGCTAAGCCAGTGGTTCAAGTTATAAAAATTTCAAATGGATATTTATGAAAATTGAATATATTAAAATACAAATAAATATGAATTTAATTGAATTCAAATAGTTATGAAATTAATTTAATTACTTTTATTTAAATAATTTCTAAAAATAAGGAACTCCAATTTATAAAATAAATTATAATTTATTTATATTTAGATTTTCAAAAATGCAGGTCGTTACATTCTACTCACCTTATAAAAATTTTTGCCTTCGAAAATTGTTACATTGAAACATGATCAAACTCAAATCAAAGAAAATAGGGTCCATGAAGAGAAGTACAGGAAATGTCAAAGATAATATTCGAAAGAGGTCAGGTAGGCAATTAGATTTACAGGCAAACAAGGGTACATAGGAATGATAAGTTATGGTTGGAAAATAATCAAATCACATTCTGAGAAAATTCAATGCAAGAATTTCAATGAAGATAATGAAGGAAGTGATCGCACGAGTTCGTGTAACACGAATAAAGACTATACTTCAGAACCAAGCGAACTTCGTAACCTCTAACGTTCCAAACTCCATAATTTACATTACCTATTACTTCTATTTTGTCCATGATAACCCATTAGTGTTCCCATATACATAAGTCATTAGTATTAAGTTGGCCAGACTTAATACCATGAGGTGTGAAATGGTAAGCTAACGACGTTAATCAACAGACAATCAAGTATATAAAACTCAAACTTTTATCATTAAGACAAGTCATATCACATGAAAGACACTCAGAGTATGCAGTGAAGCATAGTCATTCCATTCCCAAGGCTCTAATAGGAACAAACTGCTCTGATACCATAATGTAATACCCTAACTTTTAACACCCAGTGAATTTCAGAAAAACATGTATATGCACACTCTGGTGTGCATGCACACACAAGGATATGCCTATTGTTGAGAGCGTTCACACACTCTGGTGCGCACACACACCCTGAAAATTTTGCAAGTTGTGCGTACGCACAAGCGGAAAAGTGCCTTTTGTTGAGGACGTCCGCACGTATTCATGCGTGCACACAAAATAAAATTTTTTACTTTGTGTGCATACGCACACCTCTATGCGTACACACAAGCTAAGAAAACTCTATTGGTGTGTGCGTACGCACAACCCCTATGCATACGCACAACCCCTGTTTTTCAAAAATAAATTTCTGTTTTTAATCGTTGTACCTTCTTGGTAAATGTATTAAGCCTTGTAAGCGTCATCACTAGCTTTAGTTAATCTTCTTCTATGATTTTATACTTTTTAACTCAACTTGAATTTGTTTCAAACTACTGCCTTGGTTTTTCTTTTATTGTTTCTATCAATTATCTCTGAGTCAGGAGTCATCCTTGAGGTTGTTAAACTGATTTTTCTTTCCAATACTCTTCATCGATTGTACATCCTTGTTTACTTGTAGTTTCATTAGTTCTTTCAAAACTCTTACGGGGAGACTATCTTTGTTGCCCGTCCTTCTCTTTCAAAATCTTGTATCCTTCTGAATAAACTCGAGAATTATTTTTTTTATGTCACGTGCGACCTTTAGATATAGAAATACGATGCGTTAGTTCTTTAAGACGCGGTTTGTGGATATAGAAGGTGAAGTAGTAAATGTCTAACATTATGAGAAGTTGTGGGAGTTTTGTTTCTTGTGAAAGAGTTTGCGGATGTTAGGCTTATGACCAGTTATGGAGTTGTGAAGTGATTGATGGAGTTGAGGAGTTGAAGTTCTGAAGTGGATAACAGATTTGTGAGAGGACGTTATCTCCATTGTTTTAATACCAGCCTGCTTTGTAGCCTTTTGCCATAATAACTATAGCTTTGCTTTGTAAATGCCCATCTTGACTTGCCCCCTATTTTGTTCCTCCAAGATTTTGTAAAGTTTTGAAACCATATAACTTTTTTGCATCGAGCCTATCTTGTATCTTCTGCCTTACACCATACTTTACCCTTATATTTAAATCTTATGGCTATCCGGTATTTGAACTTTTATATATATGTGCTAAGATTTCTTACTTTTCTAAAAATATTTAAAAAGTAGAACACTAAGGCTATATATTATCTTATGTAGTACTTTAATTTTCGAAGACGAAAATTTTTATAAGGTGGGTGGAATGTAAGAGCCAGAACTTTTAAAAAATCCTCTTTGAACTAATTTCAAATCATATATTTATTTACAATTTTAATTTCAAAAATTATTTTTATTGAAAATAATTAACGATAGTTTTGATTAATTGGATTTTTTATTAAGG
>NC_029792.2:92871851-92872524 GCF_000816755.2 Arachis ipaensis | reverse complement strand
CACTTTAGGTTTTGTTAATAAATAAAATTAATTATATTGTATTATATTTTCAATTAGAGTATTTGAGTGAAAAACTAAATAGCAATTTGATACAACAAATAATATTTGAGAGTAATTTTAAGGATTCATTTAGTTTCAAATTAAACCCAAAAAACCCCAATTTTATACACAAACCCTAATTTTATTAACATACATTTCTCCCTTTACCTAAGTGAAACCTTAGCTACCCAACCCCCACACAACTCAACACAACCCCCTCACTCATACTTCCTAACCCTAGCCCCCCCATAACCCACGGTCAGGAAAAGAAAGAAGAAAAGAAAGAAAGAAAAGGAAGAAAGGGGAGGGGAGCTGTGGAAAAGGGAAGGAAGGGGGGAAGAGGAAGGACAGTGCCGGCGGGTGTCACTGCCGCCGCACCACCGTGTTGCACCGAGGAGGGAGAGCACGCGAAGAACCGACAAGAGATAGAGAGGGCCGCGTTGCTGCTACCGCCAGAGCCGCGAGGAGAGGGAGTCGGGCTGCCATCCCTGTACCGTCACTATCGTGCCGCCATCGTCATGAAGCTGCCTCACATCTGCCGTCGTCGTGTTGAAGCGGTTGCCCTTGCCGTGAAGCCCGTCGCCACTGCTGCTGTACCCACCCCGTCATCATCCTCGTCGTGGAGTCAGTCGTC
>NC_029792.2:92831340-92871709 GCF_000816755.2 Arachis ipaensis | reverse complement strand
GCTCAACCACTACCGTGCTGCTGCCGCCAAGAAACGCAGCTGCCGCTGCTGAGATCCACTGCCGGTAAGGTTTTGAGTATTGGGTTTCGTTTCTTTTGAGTTTTCAAAAACGTTTCAATCACTGCATGTCGGTTTCAGTCGTCGCCGGAGTCTGGTCGCTGCTGCCGCTTGAGGTGGCTATCGGGGGCCACCGCCAAACCGGTTCAGAGACCTCCGCTGCTTCGTTTTCTTATTACAGTAAGTATTTATGTTTTGAAAACCCCTGCGTTAGTATTCTGTTATGTTTGGTTATAAACTCTGAGGTTCTGGTAACGTAGGGTCGTGTTCTGAGAATTGCATGTCACTTTTAAGTCACTGTGATTATTGAAAAAGTGATCAGGGGCTAAAGTTTCGGTTGCTATTGGTTTCGGGTTGAGAGAAAAGAGTTCTGTTGACGTGTTTGGTTTATGATTTCAACGAGTCGAGGTAGGGGCTTTTTATAAAAACCAATTTATTTTAAATTTGAATTGTTATAAATTAATATGATATGCGAAATGCTTTTCTGGTGATTACGTAAGTCTTATGAATTGTCTAATTTGTCTTGGATGAATATGGTTGTCTGTTTGATTGGAATATTATCTGATTTTGTTAAATATGAGATTTCTAGATTGGTTGATTTGAAATGATTTTGATAATTTGAAAGGTCTGAATTTTGTTTTATTGGAAACTGATTTGGTCTTGAACCCGTTGGAAAGAGTTGAGGATTGGTTTGGTTGGGACCCGAAAAGGGTGGCAAAGTAAGTTTTAGGGGAGATGATGCCAAAATTTCTATAAAATCTGAGACTTTGTTTGAAGCGTTATTTTAAAAATAATGAATTATGATTTGAAATGAATTATTGTTAAATAAATTATGTTTGAGCTTATTTTACTAAGAAACTTATTATATTTTGAATGTAATCTATTTAAGAAAAGAATGATGTTTTAAAGTCGATTTAAAGATGAAAATTCTTATGTTTTGGGAAATTGATTTAAGTAAACAGATTATGAGGAGTTTTAGTGGATTTAAAAAAAAACTTGAATTTCGATTAACTAATTTCACTTTACGACTTTTTAGGAAAAATTTAAATATTTTTTGAAATTTTGATTTAGCAGAACTAAAACAATTTCTGAGCCTTTGGAAATGCTTCAGATTTAAGAATGAAATTGAAATTGGTTTTTGGTTTAAATGATTTGGTTTTGGTTTAAACAAGTTGGTTTTGAAATTGGTTCGGAATATTTAGATACATGACTTAGTTTTTGTTTAAATTCTATTTTATTTATTCAAATCAAGAAGCTAAGGTTTTAGAGGTTTTCAAGGAAATTAGGAAAATGAGTTAGGTTATTCTCCCTTAAAGTCTTGAGACTCTGCTGAGGAATTTTATGACCAAATCCTGATTTAAAATGAATGATTTGAGTTCTTTCAAAAGAAATTTTTAATTTGGCATGGTTTTGCATTCGTTTGAGAGTTTTGGAAAGATGTTGCAGAAAGTGGCTCTGTTGTGAAAGGAAATTGATTTGAGAAAAAGTGGTTCTTGAATACATTTGTTATTTGAAAGTGAATAGACCAAGGATGAGTTTGATTATGATTTGAGATTGATTTTAGAACTTATGATTGAATGATGAATAAATGTTGAGATTGGGGACGAGCTGAGAATATGACCAGTGACAATCGAACTATTTTCAAAATGATATTCTGTTTTTGACCGGTACATATGTATTCTACAAAGTTGCCGAGCACTATATCTCTAGAAAAGTGAGCCGAGCACTATATCTTTGGAAAAGTGAGCCGAGCACTATATCTCTAGGAGTAAGTGTAAATACTGTGATAAATCCCGTACGCCGAACAATCTTTCGATTATAAGAGTGAGCCGAGCACTATATCTTTGGGAAAGTGGCTGGGAACTATAACCCTAGGGAGGGTACCCCTTTTTATAAATGTAACCGAAAGCGACATTCCCATGGGAATGTGTCGGGTTAGCAGTTCAACCGACAATGTGATATCACAGCCAGTAGGACAAACATTCATCATTTTCATCTGCGTGACATTGTTTGGGCGTGCATATTGTAATTGGTTT
The DNA here is from genome assembly GCF_000816755.2 of Arachis ipaensis. NCBI lineage: Eukaryota > Viridiplantae > Streptophyta > Magnoliopsida > Fabales > Fabaceae > Arachis > Arachis ipaensis. The sequence continues at coordinate 92,869,616 of NC_029792.2, read as the reverse complement.
GCCTATGTGAATACTTATGTTAACTGCTAACTATTATACTTGTTGTAATTGCTCTTGATTGTGCTTGAACTACATTAATTGTGATTGTGTTTCATCGGTTGGTTTGTGATGAATTGGTTGATGATTGAGTTGCTTAGGCCAGGGGCCGTATTTGATTTTGGATGGGCCTGAGGCCGTGATTGGTATGTTTGAAGTCTAGTGCTGTATGAAAAATCAAACTGGTTCAGCATAAAGTTAATGAACCTATGCTTGGGAGAGGTTGGTCATTCATATTGTCTAGGAAAACGTTTAAGATTTTTCAAGAAAGGAACAAGGTTTTGGACTTTGAGGAATTAACTAAGTTCTCTTTTAAAAAGAATTTTTAGATTTTTGAAAGTGAACCTTTGATTTTTGAAAAGGCACATAAGACGAGAAATGATCGTTGTATTTTTTTAAAATAGTTTTATTTTAGTATCTTATTATAACAATTCTGTAACTTTGTAGTCAGAACCAGCGAGGATGATGTTCTCACTCCCTTATAGATTTTTCTTTTTTAGGACACGAACGAAGAGGTTATGAAGACTTTATTTCTAGTTTTGTTATACGATATTTTGTATTGTTTTAGATGTTATATTTTTTTCCTCGCCTTTTATCTTTACCAATTTTGTAAGAGGGATAGGAATTATTGATATGAATGTTTGTAAGTTATTACTATGTATATATATAAATTTTAAGTATTGCTTCCGGTCTGTGTGTACGTATTTAAGTTTTTCAACCTAAAAAGTTTGTTATAAAAGGTTGCATGTTTTAAGTTTTAAACAGGCTCCTATTTTAGTATTAAATATGTTTAGAGTCGTCATAATCCTCAAGCTATTAGAGTGGCGCAGCTGGAAGGGTGACATTCTAATAGTGAGGGTGTTACACTTTGAGCCTGGCCAGAAGGTTTTACTTTTCAATTCTAGGCTCAAGCTCTTCCTTGGAAAGCTCAAGTCATGATGGACAGGACCCTATGGTCATGTGGAACTTCAAAACAGATATTCAGATAAAATATTCAAAGTCAATGGCCAGAGAGTAAAACACTACTTAGGAGATGAGATGGTTCGCGAGCAATCCACCCTCTTATTGACATGACAACTGTGGATGTCAAGCTAATGACAGAAAAGAAGCGCTTGTTGGGAGGCAACCCAACCATATGTATCCTATAGTTTCCTTTCACTTTCTTTTTCTTTTTTCTATTTTCGTTTATTCAAGTTTGATTTTATATGGAGTTATTTTCTATTTATTTTCATAGTTTTCTTCATTTTTCTAACGTTTGTGATCATATATAGCACTCAGAATAGAAACAGAAAAGCACAGCAGGACAAACAAAACACCCTAAATCCTACTAATATCTTTCCACCTCACCCCTCCATAAATCAAATATTCATTCCAATTCCTCAACCACCCCTCCCATAGCCAAATTCACCACCTCCCAACACCTATAAATCCACAACCTTCCTTCACTCCTCTCACATGTCGTCCCTCATCTTCTTTCTTTTTCTCACTTTGCTTCTTATTTCCTTCTCTTCTTCCCTCTTTGCTCAGGGACGAGCAAAAATTTTAAATTTGGTGTTGAGGATGCCCCGCTTTTTGACTCTCCATGGCATCAAAGGTTGGGGAATCATCCTCAAGAGTCGCTTACGAGCTTCACCGGTTTTACACCAAGCTTCATGAGGAACATTACTACAATGTCGTAAGCAAGAAGAGGTAATCCCGGAAGTAAAATTTGAATTGAAGGCTGATGAATACCCGAAAATTCAAGAGTAAATTTGAACTAGGGGATGGGAAGTTTTGGCCAACCCCATGACTGAAGTTGGAGCTCTAAGGCTGCGTTTGTTTGTAGAGACAGGACATTGAGACAGGGACAATGAGACACAAAATCGTGTTTGGCAGAGGAGACATGAACAAAGACAATGTGTCCAGAGACACTGAATTAGTGTATTTTGTGTCCATTCTGACAGGAAGGACACGGAGACACTAATAAGGGACACAACTTATTTTTTATTTTTTATTTCATTATTCTTGTTAATTTTTTCATAATTATATTTTTTATTGTTATATTTTTAATCTCAAATTTTTTGAATGAAAAAATGAGAATAAATTAAATTTTCATAATTTGTTCTAGTTTATCACCAAACAGAATACAAGAACACAAAATTTTGTGTCTCTCTCCATCAATGTCTTGTCCTGTCCTGTTCTCAGTGTCTTGTCCTGTTCTGTTCTTATAAACAAACGCAGCCTAAGATTCGAGAATTTTATGCAAATCTATAGATGATGGACAAACCCAAGAAGGATCACCCAGAGTTTAAAACTTGGCGCACTATGGTCTGAGGGAAGACCCTACAGTTAAGAATGGAAAAGTGAGAGAAATATTCAAGCTATCCCCATCAAAGGATGACCCTCACTCTTTCAATAGGAGAGTGCAAGCTGATCCGAGGTTAGATCAAGTCCTCAAGGATATATGTCTTCCAGGATCACGATGGAAGAACGACACTAAGGGTCAGTTGTTCCAACTGAGAAGGAATGATCTCAAGCCAGTTGCTAGAGGATGGCTGGAGTTTATTCAGTGCTCCATCCTTCCCACTAGTAACTGATCTGAAGTCACTGTGAAGCGAGCTATGGTGATCCACTTTATTATGCTGGAAAATGAAGTGGAAGTTCATCAAGTGATTTCTTTGGAAGTATACAACATTGCAGCAAAGACTTCAGCCCTCTCTAGGCTTGATTTTCCTCATCTCATCTATCTCTTATGTGAGGAGGACAAAGTCCAGATTGACAGAGATATATTTATTGCAGTGGACAACCTAATCACAAAGAAGAGCATGGAGTATACTCAGGAACTTGGGCAAGCACCAATCCGGAAGCCAGTTCCCCCTCCTAAGAGGAAGCAACCTGAATGGCCTCAAGAGCAGAGCATCCCTCTACGCGAGTACTGGACTCAACTGCTAGTATCCATTGGACAGTTGATATCCACCATGGACCAACTAAAAGAAGAACATAAAGGCTAATCTATCATCCTTCATAAGCTGGCTGAGGAGCAAAAGGAGCAAGGGCGCGAATTGGAAGAGTTGAAGCGCCAAAAAGAACCCTCTGGAGAGAACAGCGGCCACCATAACTAAGGAGGTTGAGTTTTCAACCACATCTTCCCTATCTTATCTCTGTTTTTAGTATTTTATTTGATTTTCTATTTTCCATTCTGCATTACATGATCACTGTTAGGATTCCTTGCTTTCTAGTTTAGTAATTTAATTTTGATTTTGAAATTTTAAATTAATTTGAAAAATGCCACATGTACCACCTACTAAACTTAAATAAAGTTTTAAAAAGGACAGTAATAATGAAGTGCATAAGAATATGAGCTATATATACCTTGTGTGTTCTAGTTACTTTGATGTGGTGGCCTGATCTCTATTTTCTGAATGTATGAATTAACTGTACATATTTGATATTGAAGTTGAGTATATTGGTTCTTGAGGAACAGGAATTTAAAGAATATTATTGATTTTCTGAAATAAGAAAAAGATTGATTCTTGAAGCAAAAGAAACAACAAAAAGAATTAAAATAAAAAAAATCAAAAGAAAAAAGTCCAAGGCTTTGAGCATCAATTGTTAGGAGGGTCAAAACTGATATAAAGCTCAAAAGAGTGGTTTTCCCTAACCGTATGCTTGTGGTGTGAAAGTGTCAAGTAATAATTGAAACTGAACACTTAAAGTCATGACCCAATACTGTTAAAGAGTACGCCTAAGGCTTTGTGCATCACTGTCTGGGAATAAAAGCAAAGAAAAAATTGAACCCAAAAGGTTCTCCCAGTTAAGTGCTTGTGGTAGTTCTGTTTCAAGTAAGGCTTGAAGACACAACACTTAGAGTCATGGCTAGGCTCAAAGGTGCAAAGCACCAAAAGTGAATAAAAAGCTATGTTCAAGAATCAACAAGAGCCTAAAGAAGAGAATCAATAATACTATCTGAGTTCCAGTTCTGAAGCATGCCAATATTTCTAAGCTTCAAAGGATAGTGAGATGCCAAAGTTATTCAGAAATAGAGTGTTAATAGTTCCATTCAGTAATTAGACCTAAGCTTGACTGACAACTCTAATCTTGTGTATTTTATCTTCCTTGGTCCTATATTGCTTTTAGTTGCTTGAGGACAAGCAACAGTTTAAGTTTGGTGTTGTGATGCATGAGCATCTTATACCCTTTTTCTAGATATTTTTATATTGTTCTTAGTTAAATTTTATTTACTTTTACTTAATTTTAGTGCAAAATTCACTTTTGGATGATACTTTGAGTTTTTCTTGTGTTTTTATGGTTTAGGTGAAATTCGGAGCAGTTTAGAGAAGCCTGGAGCAAAAAAGGGAAATGCTGACAGCTCCCCCTTGGGCGCTGAACGCCCAACCTAGTGTTCAACGCCAGCAAGGGGGCATAAAGTCAGAGGCGCGCTTCCCTCTCTGGCATTCAAAGCCCAATCCTGACGCTGAACGCCAGCCTGCTGTCCGAGTTGCACAACTTTTAGGCCTCCAAGTGGATTTAGCACTTCTTAGTTTTATTTTATCTCATCTTTGTAATTTTTATATTTAAATAATATCTTTTAGGTTTTATCATTTTTTATTAGGTTAGTATTTAAAGGAGAAGATCACCTAGGTTTAGAATCTTCTTCCTCCCGTACTTTTCAGAATACTGTTTTCTCTATAAGTTATGAGCAACTAAACCTCTTGGTTAAGGTTAGGAGCTCTATTTATTTCTATGGATTAATATTTTTACTTTTATATTTTAGTATATGTTTAATTCAAGTCTAAGATGTGTTTTCATTCTTAATCTAATGAAATTGGGTGGAATGGAAGTATGACTCTTTTTCTACATGAGTTTCTGTGAGACTCGGAAGAGATCTCTTGAACTACAGCTTGAGAATACACCTCCTAGACGGCTAATCCAAAACCTGTTGGGGACAAGGAAAATCTGTTCATATGGGATCTAGGGTGATTAGGACCTTTGTGGTATAAACTAGTTTACTGAATTTCACCCTCTAATTCGAATTGAATGACCACGAAAGTGGCATTTGATGAGAATCAGAGGAGATTAAATTGCTAAGGAATTAGGGTGTAATCACTTACAGTTTGTCATAGAATGAATCATTCAGCGTTAAAATAGTTAGTAAGAAGTTTTAATCCGGAAAGATAAACATCACTGAGACCTTAACTGTTCTTGTATATTAATTCTACATCAACCTTTTATTGTTTTTCTTATTTATCTGTTTTATGCGTTTTCAACAACCATCCTTTATTGTTGCCTGACTAAGACCAACAGGATAACTATTGTTTGCTCAGTCCAACAATCCTCGTGGAATCAACCCTCACTCACCTGAGGTATTACTTGGATGATCCAGTGCCCTTGCCGGTTAAGTTGTGCGGGTTCTAATTTCGCGCACCATTGGGTATCTCGCATACGCGAGCAGGGTGCTTGCGTACGCGAGCAAGAAAAACACACCCACGCATACGCGTGACCCATGAAATAAGCAAAGTGAGTTTTGTATTATAAAATGTAATTTTGAACCTCTAAACCTCTATTTTTACCCTTTTAGCCCCTAGACCCTAGTTGTATGTTGAGTGGTGGAAAGAAGGTAGCGAGGAGTGGTAACTTGGAGATGAAGAAAGTTTGAAAAATGAATGAATAAATGTAAGGGAAAATGAAAGAAGAATTATTACTGAAATTTGATTGATGATTAAATGATTGTGATTAATTGAAGAAGCTTGAATATGTGACGAGTATGCCAGAGATGCATATATGATTAATGAATGTATGTGGTAAATGAACCATGATGGAAAATGTTGAATGTGAGTATGGTTGTAATTTTATCTCTCTGGTTGTAAGGGTGACAGGGCAACGATACCCTCTAATGATGATAGGACACAGATACCCTCTAATGGTGACAGGGCATAGATACCCTCTAATGGTGACAGGGCACATAATTCCTCTAATGGTGACAGGGCACGTATTCCCTATAATGATATTAATGCACAACAAAGAGACAGTGTCCGGGTTAGCTACCAGACATGTCGAGTTTGGCTTGATAATCGACAGATGAGACTTATCAACCATAGGATAGGCATGCATCATATGCATCTATGTGTTTGTTTGGTGTGCTTTGTTTGGAATGCCTAACTGATTGCATAAACTACTTGCTACCTGTTTATCTGCTGTATCTTAATTCTAATTGTGATTTCCTTGCATGTAATAATTGTGCTTGAAACAAAAGATTCTTGTGGCGGTTGTGTTATAAGATTAAATTTCATGTCGGAAGTTCTAGGATTGCCTTCGACTTTCCCGGTACATTATATGTTAGATATGTGGGCACTGTTACCATGCTGAGAACCTCTAGTTCTCACCCATACATATTTTGTGGTTTTTAGATGCAGGACGTGAGGCACCTCGATGAGGTATGCTCAAAGCTTCTGATAGCGAAAATCTCTGTCTTTTAGGGCTTTACTTTTGGCTATATGTATTTATATATATGCTTATTATCTCCACTGCTTATTTATATGATGTATTATCTCCTATTAGAGGTTATTTTGGAGAAACAGGTTCTGTATACTTTGTATTTTGGTGTCTTTTGGGTTCTCATATATATATATATATTCTGGCCGGTTTATATTTGCGAGCCTAGTCTTGAGCCTTGTTATTTGTATCTTGGAACTCTATAGTATATATCCATGTTTAGCTTAATCTTATCTTGTTCCGTTTACCATTTATGTGCCGTGAGTGTTGCGCTTTTCTGTTTAACACTTTTGTTTTTAACTTTTTCAAAGGCTCCTAGATATAAATCTTCTTCGACTATACTATATATAATTTTACTTTTAGAGGTTGTAATACCTCACCACCTCTGTCTTATGACTTAAGCATAAGATTATGTGTGGTAGGGTGTTACATTATGATATCAGAGCAGTTCGTTTCCGTAAAGCTTGGGGAATGGACTGACTATACTTCTAAGCATACCTTGGTTGTGTGTACATGCTATTTAGAATGTCTGCTTGCATATATAGCATACATATTCATGAGCATACTTTTGGATATTTGAAGCACTAGACTCGAGATATTAAGACTAATCACCCTAATATTGTGGACGTAAGTGAGATGATACGGCTAATTTTAGGTTGTTGCTGTGCGAGCTAATGCTGAAGGGATAGAGCAAGTAACTTAGGAATTGTGATGGAGGCAGTGGTGGATTAGGTAGGGACACTACCAAGGAATTAGAAACTCGTGCAGCTGAACAAATGGTCGATAGCATTTAGTTAGAGAGATGAAGAGATTCAAGGAGTATTTTGGCAGCGCATGTGAATGATTAAGATCTTAGTGGCTCGTAATCAGAGTAACGCTGTGGAAGTGCGGTGAATTTGGTGGCTCTAGAATTGTACTGATATGAGAAAGGGGTATTGGGATGTGAGAATTAATTGAGGATTGACATAGGATTGAGGAACGGAGAGTGCGTGTATATGGGTGATGTGGAGAGTTAACGTTGGTCTAGAATTTCACACAATAGAATCTCATTGCAAGCATAGTCTAAACCAACAATGAACTCCCAATCAAAGTTTAATTTTGCTTGTCACAACACAAACCAATAAAAACTGGGAGATTGAAGTCCCGGGTCGTCTCCCTCGGACAATGCAATTAAGATGTCACACTCTTGGTTGTGAGGAAAAAAGGGAGTTTTTAATCAAGGAACGAAAGATTAAAAGAACTAAGAAATTATCAAAAAGGAATTTAATGGAATTAAAAGGAAACAAGATCAACACTTAGTGAAAATATTATAATTGCATAAAAGAGCCTTGATTTGGGAATGAGAATTAAGGAATCTTATCATCGCCATAACCACAACTATGATAGTTATGATGAGTCAATCTCGCTTTGTCAACCCCTAGAATCAAGGAGTAAGTCAAGCAAGCATAATTGACCTTAATCCATAAGTCCTAGCTAACTTACTAATTACTTAGTAAAAAGCTAGCGTCAATGGAAATAAGAGCCAACTAACTACCGAAGAATTACCACTAAATGTTGGACATTATGACTCTAAGTATCCTAGGAACTCATTTCCCAAGTCAAGGTGTGAAAATCTACTCAAAATTACCGAGTGGCATTTTCACAAACACTTGGTGGGCATAAAACCAAAACATGGGAATTTGTAAAAGAAAATGAAAACTATAACCAAACTATTCACAATATCAACCATAAACATTCAATCAAGCATATATAAAGCATAAAACATTCAATTCATCAACCGAAACTTCAAGAAACCAAAATTACATATATTAACAAGTGACTTGAACTATCAGCAAAATGTAGCAAAAGTAGGGAAATTAAAGAGAAGATTTAAGAGTACTTACAATAAAGATGAGCAAAATCCAAGATTAAAACTTAACTATAAAATGCTACAATGAAAATTAAGAGAATTTTTCTAACTACTCTACTCCTACTCCTAATGCATTTTTCTATCTAAGTGAGCTCTCCCTTTGATGTGTGGTGATGTCCCCTTCATATAGCACTTCATGTAGCTTGAGAAACTCCAAGGATTGGGCCAAGAGGCCCCGGAAATCATGAGCCACGTGCTTCATTAATGATGTCACGCGCAGGGACTTGTGCGTACGCATAGGAGATTGTGTGTACGCACACTTTAGTGTGTGCTTCTCCTTTGTTTTCTTCATGTGTTCTCCCTTTTTGTATGCTTTCTTCCACTTTTGCCTAGCCATTCATGTCTCTAGGACCTGAAATCACTCAACAAACATATAACGGCATCGAATGGAATAAAAGTGGAATTAAATTGCTTAATTTAAGCTAAAAAAATGCATGTTTTCACATTTGGGTTCAATTTAGGGATAAAACACAAAAGTATGCTATTTTTGTCCAATTCAAGCCAAAATTTACCGTCAAATATGGATTCATCAATTCTCCCACACTTAAACAATAGCATTTCCTCATGCTAAACACAAACAAGGAGAATGATCAAAGGACAACTTATTAAATGCAACTACCTATATGCATGCAATTATACTATCCATACCATAGTTTCTATTGATTTGGTGAAAATAAACCAACAAATTTTCAAGCAAGTATATGAATATATAGGGATAAGCAAAGAAATAATTCAATGCAATCAAAATCCAAAGAATTGATTCAAATTTCAAAATGAAGCAACTTGCAAGAAAACATAATAAGACGTGTGGAAACATAGAATTGAGTGATCAAACCCTCACTGGATGTGTATACACTCTTATCGCTCGGTGTTTAGGTTCGATTCACTCAAGTCTCCTCTAATCATGCTTTCAAGGATTTGCTTTTCATCTAACAATCAACAAACAGGTGTTGTATGAATGCAATTTTCATAAGGACTTCATAAGGTTGTAATGGGGTTAAGGTTAAGGTGGGATAATTATGGTCAAGTGGACTAAAAATTGAATCCTTGATTAGTTTAGGTATCCAACTCAACCTATATCAATCCAATAACAACAATGCATCCTAACCTTCCAGCATTTTCTTTCCCACACATTCATGTACGCTCTTTCATTCAAACGGCATATGCATTCCTTGTTTATATTTTCTTTTTCGTTGGGGAAATTCTTGTATCCTTTTGATTTGATTTTTTTTTCAAGAACTGAAATGCATATGCCCTTAGAATTCATACATGAATGCACCAATTTTTGAAATTTTTTCAATGTATACCCAAACTACTTTTATCCTTTCTACCAAAGTTCTTCCAGAATTCCCCTACACTTATATGCAACACACTTCTCAACCTAAGCTAATCAAGGTTTTAAATCAAGGTAAATCATGATTTTCCACTTAAGATTGTGATGTGGTGATATTAAAAACAATGGGGTCAATAAGGCTCAAAGGGGTTAACAATGGTAGATGCAAAGGGTTACGGCCATATGGGTTAGTGAGCTTAAATTCAACGATGGTCTCAATCATGCTCAATGCACTCAAACATCAACTATTGGAAATAAAGAATCAAGCAAAACCATGATCATAATCATAGAAGGAGCATAGCACACAATGAACAAAAATTATGGTAAAAAATGCATAACCACTCAATAAAAGCTCAAAAACTCACAAGGTATTTTGTTTTATCTCTCTTCTATGTTCCATAAATAATCATTCAAGCAAGTTTTAAGAAAGAATTTTCCAAATCAATTCAATAGAATGTCCTAAAAACAAAATTCTTGGAAATTTTTGTTGTTTTTCACCAAAATTATTTTCTATATGTATGTATGATGTGATGGATGCAATTTGAAATTTTTTTCTAGTTCTATTCCCAATTTTCAATATCCAAAAACCAAAATGAACAATTAGGACAAAATTGAACTAGGCACTATGCTATTCACATCATCCAATCACAACCAATATATATAATATATACCCAGTAATATAAAGTGCAATATATATATCAACCAAAATGAAAATGCATCACTAGAAATAAACTAGAAGCAAACTAACATATATACAAACGACCAAAATAGTAGTATATAGTGCATAAATCAAAGTGCTGTAAATATCCACATAAGCATAAGAAAAAAAACTAAAATAACTGGATAACAAAGTGTTTAGGAGAGAGTTTTTACACCCAAAAGTAGTGAATCCTCCCTCACACTTAAGCACTGTACGGTCCTCCTTGTCAAAAAATCAGGATGGGGATGACTAGCTCTATGAAGCTCCACCATCTGGCGGTGGTAGGTGTTGTGGTGGCTGGTACACGACGATATCTCGGGTCGGCTCTAAAATAATCTCCGAAGCTACCTCCTCAGCTGCTTCCTCCTGTGCTGTCGGCTCAGTTTCAGGCTCTAGCTCAAGTCTGTGTCTAAGAGGTGGTCCAAGGTCTCGTCCATCAAGTCTCGCCACTATCCACTGAAAATGACGCTCACTGCGGTGGAGCTCTTGAAGAATATCTTGAACCAACTCATAAATTGGTCGAGCTGCCGGGGCGGGAGCTGAAGGTGCTCGTGGTGCTGATGATGATGACGGCTCAGTAGTCTTCCTTTTCTTCTGTGGCGGATCCTCCCATTCCCCAAATGGCAAAAATGGGTGCATACTGATAAGGCAGGACATCCGGTCATCTGGCCTCCGTTCTACCCCAGATAATGTAGCCAATCTCATAATCATCGATGGGAAAGGAACATTGTATTTCTGATTATTGTTCACTTTCCACATTGCTTCTCTGATAAGGGACAGAATAGAAATCTTCTTATCCCCCAGAATGGCCCAAAGGAGCACCGCCATTCGGACTCGGATATGCGTGGCATGTGTACTCGGCAGTATGTATTTGGTAATGATTTGCTGCCAAATTCTCGTCTCGGGATGGAGATCAGAGCACGCAATGCTAATGGAAACTGCGTTCTCTCCCTTGCTGTACTCCTATTGGGCCTCCGGTCGGCCAATCTTCTTCAGAATCGTGTCTAGCGAAATCTTGTCCTGAATCAAATCTGCCGCTATCTTGATATAAGCATCATGGCTTGGCGGAATATGAGGAAACTGAAAGAGAGCCTCAAATGCATGAGTTGAGGTGTCTAATTGCACCCCTCGGAGGAAAACTGTCTCGGCGTCCACCCTTAGTAGATTTTCATAGAACTCTTTAACCAGGTGTTCATTAATTTCCACCGGATCGAGTTCTATGAATTTTCAATGGTAGTAATCAAGCCGGTTGTGGATAGTGTCCGCATATTTAGCCGGTATATCCAGTTTTCTCTCATAGTGGAAGGCTTTCTTTTCTAACTTCTTATATTGTTTCTGGGCCTCTTCATTTACAAAAGTGTCCGGCTGAGTACTAGGACGAACATCGATGGGAGCCGATGAAGAAGCCGGTGCTTTGCCCTTACGACGCATCCTGAAAAAGAAGAAAAATGGAATACAACTAAGGAGAATAGATAATTTGGTACAAAAGCAACAGAGGGAATAATGAAAATGCAAATTAGAGCCAATAAAGTAAACAAATACTTACTTGAGGAAAACATGTTGAAAATGTTATATGTTCAAAAGAAAATGAAGTTTTCCACCATTAAGAAGCCTAAGTAGTGAATAAATAATGAATGACAATTAAAGCACAATCAATCTTAGGTAAAAGCAATGGAAGTGAATTGATTTAAAAACTTGGTTATTGCACAATTGTGCCTTGAAAGTGTAAGATTAATAAAAAATTGGCACAAAGAGAATAACCAATTCAACATGAGAATAGCTTACTTAGTCATGTCAAAAGTGGAAAATAATCAAACAAGCACAACACTTGTTCAAAAAGCAATAAACTTGATGAAAGTCAATTTTTGAATTGCTCAAAAATTTCAAAGAACAAGTGACTATGTATGTGATAATTTATATTCAAAACCAACATAAATAAGCAAGTCATTCGATTCACTAAACAAAACATGATATGCACTTTTGAATTCACACAAAACAAATGACCAAACCTGAAATTTCAATCCAATTTGGCGTTCCAAGCAAAATAACAACCAAGTGCATAATAAAATTCAATCTCAATCATCTTCAAAAATCACATAAAACTGCACAACTGTGAATTATAATGCCTAAGGATAACAAAATTTAAGACATATGCTGGATAAACATAAGAAATAAACAAAAAGTTACACTCAGGCATTTCATCGAGCATGTGGTGTGCATAATATAAGGGCAGTGAAATTGAGTTCAATTGAAGGGGCCACAACCCAGAAAAATCAGCCAACAAACACATTAGAGGCATTAAATTTTTTTTTTTTGCAAGAAACAGAGCATTGTGCATACATACATACCTGTGCGCATGCACACTTCCTTCATTTTTCGTCATATGTGCGTACTCGCAGATGGGTGTGTACGCATAACCCTTATCACCCCTTCTGTCCAGGGCGCTCGCACACCTGGAAAATCAAAGGGTTGTTCACATGCACACTAGTGTGCGAGCGCCCTGGACAGAAGAGATGCTAAGGGTTGTGCGTACGCACCATCTATGAGTATGCACATATGATGAAAAATGGAGGAAGTGTGCGTGCGCATAGGTATGTGCGTACGCACAACGCTCTGTTTCTTGCAAAAAAAAAAAAAATTAATGCCTCTAAGGCACCAAACATGACTTCCAAAACAACTTTTCAAGCCCCAAAACATATTAAAACCCCAAAAACACATTATTCTACTAAGATTATCTAACAAACACCAAAATGCAAATAAACTAAGCTAAGCAAGATAAGCAATTGTTCAAGGAACAAAAGGTAAAAGAAGGAAAGGGTTAGAAAGATATTACCATGGTGGGGTGTCTCCCACCTAGCACTTTGGTTTAAAGTCCTTAAGTTGGACATTTTTGAGTGAGGCATTTTGTCAAGGTGGCTTGTGCTTCCACTCCTCCTTGAATTGCCACCTAAGTTTGCTCTTGATTTGACCTCTGGGGTCCCAAATTAAATACATCAAACTCTTAAGCAATTCCAAGAAAGCGGTTGGGATCCTTAAGTGTTGACTCTTGAAGCTAATGCCCGGATCCCACACTCTAGTCTCTTGTTCACCTTCTTGTTGATCTTCATTTTTGCACTTGGATGAACAGCCTCTTGAATCACCATTGGAGTACTTGCACACTCCCCGGAATCCACTTAATTGAATCTTGCACCAAAATTGAACTTCAAATGTTGAATTAGCTTCTTTGATGAACTTTCTATTTCCTTGCCAATTGACATTCTTCTCTCCACCATCTAATACTCCAAGAATGGGTTGAAGTTGATGATCCGTCTCCAAGATGGCATATTGATGTGGGCTGATGCACCACTATTTTGTGGTACATCTTGTGCTTAATTGAGTGGATTTTATCCACTATTCTCACACTTATTCATGTAAATTGCATGTTTTACATTTTCCTTCCTGATTTTGTGCTATGATTGAAAATATGTTTCTTTGGCCTTAAGTTTGCTATGTTTAATCCTCTCTTATTACCATTCGATGCATTGATATGTGTGTTAAGTGTTTTTAGAGATTACAGGGCAGGAATGGCTTAGAGGATGGAAAGGAAGCATTCAAAAGTGGAAGGAATACAAGAAGGTGAAGGAATTGCTAAGCTGTCCAACCTGACCTCCTCGTATTAAACCGACCATAACTTGAGCTACAGAGGTTCAAATGAGGCAGTTCCAGTTGTTTTGGAAAGCTAACATCTGGGGCTTCACAATGGTATATAATTTGCCATAGCTTCCCGGAAGATAGGCGACACACACGCGTGGATTACGCGCACGCGTGACCTGGCAAAAACTCAATCCACGCGTACGCGTGGATGACGCGTACGCGTGACTTTGCCGCGTGCTGGACGTATCAGAAACCGTTGGGGGCAATTTATGGGCTGTTTTTAACCCAAATTTCGGCCCAGAAAACACAGATTAGAGGTTATAAAGTTTGGGAATCAATTCATTCATAGATACAACTTCTCATTATTCATAATTTTAGGTTTTAGATTAGTTTTCTAGAGAGAGAGGTTCTCTCCTCTCTCTTAGGTTTTAGGATTTAGGATTCTCTTAGGTTAGGTTTACTTCTTTTCTATTCCAGGTTCAATGTTCCTTTAATTTAGTTTCTCTTCTACTTTTATCTATTCTATGACTTTAGTTCGTTTATTTTCCCAATTTGATTTATGAACTCCATGTTAGATTTGATTTTCTTTATTTAATGCAATTTGAGGTATTTCAGATTTATGATTGCTTTCTTCTATTTATGATATAAATAATTTGGATTTTTTCCCTCTTGGCTTGGGTTGAGTAATTGGTGACACTTGAGTTATCAAACTCCTTGTTGATTGAGAATTGGAATTCGCTGATTAGTTTAGATCCTTCTAAAGCTAGTCTTTCCTTAGGAGTTGACTAGGACTTGAGGAATCAAATTGATTAGTCCACTTGACTTTCCTTTATTTAGAAAGGGTTAACTAAGTGGGAGCAATAAACAATTCTCATCACAATTGATAAGGATAACTAGGATGGGATTTCCAGTTCTTATATCTTGCAAGGGTTTCATGATTATTAAATTACTTTCTTGTCATTTACTATTCTTGCTTTTTATCTTAAAAAAACCCCAAAATATACATTTCCATAACCAATAATAAATACACCTCCCTGCAATTCCTTGAGAGACGACCCGAGGTTTAAATACTTCGGTTATAAATTTTATTGGGTTTGCTTTAGTGACAACCAAAACTTTTGCACGAAGGGATTCTTTGTTGGTTTAGAAACTATACTTACAACGAGAATTTATTTGTGAATTCTTTACTAGCAGAAAATCTGTCTCGTCAAAAATGGCGCCGTTTCCGGGGAATTGCAAACGTGTGCCTATTATTGGTTATTGTAAATATTTGCTTTTTCGTTTCTTTATTAGTGTTTCTAGTTTTAGGAGTTTATTTTTATTAATTTTTATTAGTTTTTGTTTTTACTTGCTACTATGAATTCTCACACCTCTGGCTTTGAGTTTGATTCCAATGTTGTTGTAAGGAATGGAATCTATAATGAGAACAGGCATCAAGGTTGGAAGAATCAAAGATGGGAGGAGCCACAAGGATTTGATCAACCCTCTTGGCAACAACCCCCTCCAATGCGCTATAACCAACAACCATTATATGATGCATACCAAGACAATAGTTATGGTGGACTTCTTCGTGACAACCAACCTCCACCAAATTACTATGGTCAAGAGCGTACCAAGATGAAGAATATGGTGGACCCCGTTGTAGTTACCAACAAGCCCCACCATATGCTTATGAACCACCTCCCCAACATACCTTTGAACAACCATACTCACAAGTCCCTTACCACCAAACACCCCAATATGACCCTAATCCTTACCCACCATACCAACCACCCTATGAGCCATATGAACCATACATAGAGTCACCCCACTTCCAACCCAACTACTCCCAGGAACCACCACCTCCATATACACCATGTCCATATCCATCCATCCAAGATCCATATGATCCTAATCATGCAATCGGAGCGCAACAAGAATCAAATGATCGTCTCAAGAAAATAGTGGATCAATTTCATGCAACTCTTCATCAACTGGAGCAAGCGATAAACTGATAGCTTCCCAATGTTTGGATACTCAAGGAACCCCCATGGCTTCATGTGGAGAATCTAATGAAGAACGTAGCAGGAAGGAGACACCAGAAACTCTGGTGGACAGTGAGAGGCGTGATTTTGTATTGGAACAATTGGAAAAAGCTGCACTTGCCAAAGAAGAGGTGGAAGTAGTTGAAGATCTAGGAGATGCTGAACCTCCATGGGAACCTCGAGTCATAGATCCTCCTTCTAAGGAGTTTGAATTTGATGTTGAGGAGGGTGTACAACCTCTGAAACATATCATGGTTGAAGACTTTGCAGAGGTTGATCAAGAGATGGAGATTAAAAATGAAGAAGCACAACCTCTCATGTCCTTGGTAAGTAATGAAGAAGAGATTGAATTGGAAGAAAGCTACCAAGAGGAAGAGGTTGAAATTGAAGAAGCTTGCAAAGAGGTGGAAGCTGCCAAGGAAGAGCTCAAGGGAATGGAGCTAGAAATTACCTTGCCACAGTTGTTGGAGACCTCTTCCCCAAAGCCATCACCATCCATTCCTTCATTCAAGTGGGTAAATCTTTCATCTCTAAGCTTAATTAGCCCACTTGAATATGGTTTATTTGAGACAGATGGTCAACTTAGAGCTCTTTGTGGCTTTAAGAGTAAGAGGGAGATGGTTAGTGGTAAGAGTTGTCATGCAAGGTTCAATATGGTTGCATGCTCCAATTTGAAGTACAAGGGTTGGTATAATTCTCAATTGAATGGGTCTAGGAAGCTGTTTGGATGTCTCAGTGAGAATTTCGATTGCTCACCACCCAAATGGAAAAATGATGATCAACAAGAAGACGGGTGCAAAAGCAAGGTTTGGGACCCTGGAATTCATTCTAGCAATCAACACTCTTGGGGCCTTGTCACTTGCTTTAACTTGCTTGAAGGCTTTATGCAACTAGTGTGGGATCCCGGAGGCTATTGGAATTACAAATACTGGTGGAGATTCCTGGATGAGTTCAAGCACAAGCCACCATAACAAGGGACTCACCAAATGTCCAACTTAAGGACTTTAACTAAAAGTGCTAGGTGGGAGACAACCCATCATGGTATATTCTTTCCTTTTTGTTCTTAGTTTTATTTTATTTTATTTTTATTCGTGTTCATTCATAATTTCTTCATAGTCATCTGCATTCTGCATTTTGCATTCTGTATTAAAAAAAATAAGAGAATAAAAAAAGGGGAGTTGCGTGAAGCACAAGCCACCCCACGCGTACCACATGTGTACGCGTCCCCTGCAGAAAGTTCAACCCACGCGTAAGCGTCAGCGACGCGTACGCGTGGGGATGAAAATCGGCGTAAAGAGCACCTGACTAGAGAGTTGTGCTACCCTTGCGATGGAACTGTGCTAGAGACACAAAATCACCCACATGTACGCGTCCCTGATGCGTGCGCGTCATTTTGCTCTCAGACCACCCATGCGTACGCGTGGGCGACGCTTACGCGTCGAACGGCCAACTCAGTTTCCACGCGTACGCGTCGCGCCCCATTTTTAAATTCTTACTTCTTTCTTCTCTCCTTTCCTCCTCCTTTCTCACTTTCTACTTCTTCATCTCTTCAACTTCTCATCCCTATTCTTTTCCATTCTATTTTACTTAATTTATTTGTACTCTTTTATTCATTGCATTTTAATTTTGTGCATATTTTTATTTTCTTTTCTAAATTTATTATTTTTCCATTGGTGTTAAATTTTCTTATTCAACTGTTACATCTTTTCTTGAATTATTCTGGTGCTTCATGACTTGTTTTATTCTGATTGGGTATTATTATTCATAAGTCAATGCTATTCTTTTATGATACTTGCATTCCATTTGCATTGACATGAACTTACACTATCTTGCATTACCCACACTCTCTCCCCCATTGTTGCAACTTTTGCACTATTGATATGCTATTTTCTTCTACTATTTTCTCACTTGCATGTTGTAGCTATCATGTAATTGAGACCCTTATTATTTGGCATTAACCAACCCATACTTTATTTGTTTTCTATCTTTGTTTTTGGGTTACTTTTCTTCCTTTTCATCTTCTTTCAGGATGGCCACCAAAGAAAGGAAAGGAAGAACTTCTATATGGGGCAACAGACAAGTCCATCTGCAAAATCTTTGGAGAAAAGCATCAGTTGTAGCAACCCGTCTACTTGCACATCTTAGCATGCACCGAGGACGGTGCACTCTTTAAGTGTGGGGAGGTCGATATCGACTTTCGTGGGTTAGATATTTCCTTCTCAACACCAATGTTTAATTTTCTTTATTAGTTGTTGCATTTGCATGTTTGACTGCATGTTTGTTTGATTTTGTGCATAATTTACCACTACTTAGTTGGAGTAATATTTTCTTTTTTTCAAGAAACTTTTTATAGAATTTCACTAATTTGAATTAAAATTTTTATTGAACTTGTTTGAAGAAATATTATACCGGAACATGGTTTAGAGCTCGAACACACAAAATCAGTGAGATTTTGAGCCTACTTAATTGGTTGCATTCTATCAACCAATATTTTATTTTTGGTGTGTGTTTTTCTCTCTAAAAATTGTGATCTTTGTCTTGCTTAATTCTAGATTTTCATTGTTTGATGTATGCATGCACTTATATGATTGAGGCCTTTGTTTCACTGAGCTTACATACCCACATGGCCTTACCCTTTCATTATCCTTTGCAAACCAATGTTGAGCCTATTATACCCCTTTGTTCTTTACTTTAGCTCATCACTAACTCTAAGCGGAAAATAATAATGTCCTTAATTTGAATCCTTGGTTAGCTTAGACTAGTGAGAGTGTTCATGATTTAAGTGTGAAGAAGTTGGATTTAGAAACATTTGGTTTGAGAATTGGGTGTTGTATATTCTTGAGAAAATGTGAAATAAATGTTTAGAACATGTTCATGCATTCAATAATTTAATCATATATATAAAGAGAAAAAGAAAAGAAAAGAGCAAATAAGTGAAAGGGGACAAAATGCCCCAAAGTAAATGGTAAAAGCAATGCATATGTACTGTACTCAAAATCGGATGCATGAATATGTGGTAAAGATAGTAAATGGGTAGTTAGATTTTGTATTGTAATTACATGGATTGTCTTAAGTTAGGTGGAAAAAGTTTAAGTTAATTAAGGATTCAGATTTTAGTCCACTTGGCCAAATACAATCCTACCTTGACCCTAACCCCATTACAACCCTTAAAAGACCTCTTGATATGTGTATTGGTGCATTAAATTTTTGTTGATTGTTAGATGAAAAGAAAGCCTTAGAAAGCAAGATTATTAGAGAATTGAGAGATCAAACCTTAAACACCTGAGTGATTAGAGTGCATACACTTCCAGTGAGGGTTCGATACTCGATTCCTTGTTCCCGGCTTTCATGAGCTATTTTCTTCTGCAAGATCACCTGTACTTTATTTTGTGATTTGAATTAGTGAAATCCAGTTCATATTTGTTCTTAAAATATTTGTTTACTTTTAACCAAGTAGGTAGAAACATTTTGCATGTAGTTGCATTCATATAGATAGGTTGCATTTCATACTTTCTACCATTCCTCTTCACTCCGTTATAGCTTCTCTTGAGCTTAGCATGAGGACATGCTAATGTTTAACTGTGGGAAGATTTGATGCACCACTATTTCGTGGTACATCTTGTGCTTAATTGAGTGGATTTTATCCACTATTCTAACACTTATTCATGTAAATTGCATGTCTTACATTTTCCTTCCTGATTTTGTGCTATGATTGAAAACATGTTTCTTTGGCCTTAAGTTTGCTATGTTTAATCCTCTCTTATTATCATTCGATGCCTTCATATGTGTGTTAAGTGTTTTCAAAGATTACAGGGCAGGAATGGCTTAGAGGATGGAAAGGAAGCATGCAAAAGTGGAAGGAATACAAGAAGCTGAAGGAATTGCTAAGCTGTCCAGCCTGACCTCTTCATACTAAATCAACTATAACTTGAGCTACAAAGGTCCAAATGAGGCGGTTCCAGTTGCGTTGAAAAGCTAACATCCGGGGCTTCGCAATGATATATAATTTGCCATAGCTCCTCCGAATATAGGTGACGCGCATGCGTGGATCACGCGCACGCATGACCTGGCAAAAACTCAATCCACGCGTACACGTGGACGACGCGTACGCGTGACTTTGCCGCGTGCTGGACGTATTAGAAATCACTGAGGGTGATTTCTAGGCTATTTTTGACCCAGTTTTCGGCCCAAAAAACACAGATTAGAGGCTATAAAGTGGGGAATCGATTCATTCATAGATACAACTTCTCATTATTCATAATTTTAGGTTTTAGATGTAGTTTTCTAGAGAGAGAGGTTCTCTCCTCTCTCTTAGGTTTTAGGATTTAGGATTCTCTTAGGTTAGGTTTACTTCTTCTTCATTCCAGGTTCAATGTTCCTTTAATTTAGTTTCTCTTCTACTTTTATCTATTCTATGACTTTAGTTCGTTTATTTTCCCAATTTGATTTATGAACTCCATGTTAGATTTGATTTTCTTTATTTAATGCAATTTGAGGTATTTCAGATTTATGATTGCTTTCTTCTATTTATGATATAAATAATTTGGATTTTTCCCCTCTTGGCTTGGGTTGAGTAATTGGTGACACTTGAGTTATCAAACTCCTTGTTGATTGAGAATTAGAATTTGCTGATTAGTTTGGATCCCTCTAAAGCTAGTCTTTCCCTAGGAGTTGACTAGGACTTGAGGAATCAAATTGATTAGTCCACTTGACTTTCCTTTATTTAGTAAGGGTTAACTAACTGGGAGCAATAAACAATTCTCATCACAATTGATAAGGATAACTAGGATGGGATTTCCAGTTCTTACACCTTGCAAGGGTTTTCATGATTATTAATTTACTTTCTTGCCATTTACTATTCTTGCTTTTTATCTTAAAAAAACCCCAAAATATACCTTTCCATAACCAATAATAAATACACCTCCCTGCAATTCCTTGAGAGATGACTCGAGGTTTAAATACTTCGGTTATAAATTTTATTGGGTTTGCTTTAGTGACAACCAAAACTTTTGCACGAAGGGATTCTTTGTTGGTTTAGAAACTATACTTACAACGAGAATTTATTTGTGAATTCTTTACTAGCACATGGGCCTAGGAAGCTCATTGGTGAAATTTTCACCCACTCAATTTGCTCTCGGACAAGTCCTTGCACTCCTTGGTAGTTGAACTCTTTCTCAACCTCCTTTAAATCTTCCTCATCATCACTCAAGTCAAACATTGGAGGTTGTGTGAAGTCCATATCAACATCTCCTTCAAATTCTATGGAGGAAGGTTCATGAAGATCATTGAAGGGATTGACCAAGTTAGACAAAAAATCATGAATGATGGAATCTATTTGATCACTTTCCATCAACTCTTCATTTACCTCGTCTTGCATTTCATGTTATAACTCCTTATCTTCTACTTGATTTTGCAATCTTTCCTTCACTCCACACTCTTTGCTTGATTCCTCACAGTCATCCACAAGAATTTCTTGGTTGTGGCATGAACGCAATGAAGCTAATTGGGTTAAGGTCTCTGTAGACATAACATGCTCTTTCTTCTTGCGTGGCTTGATCCATATACGAAGATGAAACTTGAGATGATGAAGGTTGACAATAAAACTCATAAGGGTGAGGGTTTTGGTTTTGTATGTAGTGAGGTGATGGTATACAAAATTGGTGACTAGAAAGATAGATGTTTGGGTTCCGTGGGGGTGAATTATGGTAATGGTGTGTGATGAGCAGATAATTTATACGCTTTTGGCATTGTTTTTATATAGTTTTTAGTATGATTTAGTTAGTTTTTAGTATATTTTTATTAGTTTTTAAATAAAAATCACATTTCTGGACTTTACTATGAGTTTGTGTGTTTTTTTTGTGATTTCAGGTATTTTCTGGCTGAAATTGAGGAACTTGAGCAAAAATCAGATTCAGAGGCTGAAGAAGGACTGCAGATGCTGTTGGATTCTGAACTCCCTGCACTCAAAGTGGATTTTCTGGAGCTACAGGAGTCCAAATGGTGCGCTCTCAATTGCGTTGGAAAGTAGACATCCAGCGCTTTGCAGCAATATATAATAGTCCATACTTTGCCCGAGTTTAGACGACGTAAACTGGCGTTCAACGCCAACTCTCTGCCCTATTCTGGAGTTAAACGCCAGAAACAGGTTGCAAATCAGAGTTAAACGCCAGAAACAAGCTACAACCTGGCGTTTAACTCCAAAAAGAGTCTCTACACATGAAAGATCAATGCTCAATCCAAGCACACACCAAGTGGGCCCGGAAGTGGATTTCTGCATCATTTACTCATTTCTGTAAACCCTAGTTACTAGTTTAGTATAAAAACTACTTTTAGTGATTATTACTTGGATGACCTAGTGCACTTGCTGGTTAGTTGTGCGAAGTTGTGACAAAGAACTAAGATTATGAACGTGCGTATTAAGTTTTCAGCGCCGTTACCAAGGAATGAACGATCACGATTTCGTGCACCAAGTTTTTGGCGCCGTTGCCGGGGATTGTTCGAGTTTGGACAACTGACGGTTTATCTTGTTGCTCAGATTATTTACTTTTATTTTATGTTTAAGCTTTTTAATTTTTTATATTATTTATTTATTTTCAAAAAATTTTCAAAAAAAAGAAATAAATTATTCTATGGCTTTAGAACTTTTAAGAATGAATTCTAGAGTTTCATGATGATCGGTTGAAGTCTGGCTGGCTGTAAAGCCATGTCTAACCTTTTGGACTGAGGTTTCAACTCATCATCACAAGAGCTTTTTTTATTCTCATCAATTCAGCTGTTGTATGCCTGATTTGTATCTTAAAGCTTGGTTGGCCATTGGCCATGTCTAGTATTTTGGACCGGAGCTTTCACTGAAAGCTTGGCTGGCTAGTAACCCATGTCTAATTCCTGGACTGGAGCTTTAGATTAACATTGCATGATTCCTGGAATTCTCATTAAAAATTTTGAAATCCTTATTTTTATTTTTTCAAATAATTTTCAAAAAATAAAATTTTTTTTATAAAATCATAAAAACAAAAATAATTTGTGTTTCTTGTTTGAGTCTTGTGTCAATTGCATATTTTTAACTTTCACTAAAAATTTTTGAAAACTCATGCATAATGTTCTTCATGATCTTCAAGTTGTTCTTGATGATTTACTTTGTTTGATCTTTGCATTTTTATGTTTTGTGTCTTTTCTTGTTTTTCATATGCATTTTCAATTTGTTAGTGTCTAAAGTTTGAAAATTTCTAAGTTTGGTGTCTTGCATGTTTTTTCTTTTCTTAAAAATTTTCAAAAATAAGTTCTTGGTGTTCATCTTGACATTCAAAGTGTTCTTGATGTTCATCTTGACATTCAAAGTGTTTTTGCATGCATTATGTGTTTTGATTCATAATTTTCATGTTTTGAGTCTTTTTATTGTTTTTCTCTTTCTTCATTAAAAATTTAAAAATAAAAAAATATCTTTCCCTTATTCACTCATAAATTTTCGAAAATTTGAGTTGACTTTTTCAAAACTTTTTTAAATTTAATTGTTTCTTCTGAGTCAAATCAAATTTTTAATTTAAAAATTCTATCTTTTTCAAAAATCAAATCTTTTTCATTTTTTTTCTTTCATAATTTCGAAATTTTCAAAATCTTTTTCTTATTTCTATTTCATATTTTCGAAATTAATGCTAAAAATTAATGTGATTGGTTCAAAATTTTTTTTTTAGTTTGTTACTTGCCTAGTAAGAAAGGTTCAATCTTTAAATTTTAAAATCATATCTTTTTGTTTCTTGTTAGTCAAGTAATCAACTTAAATTTTCAAAATCAAATCTTTTTAAATTCAAATCTTTTTCAAAATTATTTTCAATCGTATCTTTTTCAATGTCAATCACATCTTTTTCAAAATCAATTTCAAAATCTTTTCTAACCTCTTATCTTTTCAAAATTGATTTTCAAATCTTTCTCAATTAACTACTTAACTTTTTATTTTGATTCTTATCTTTTTCAAAACCACCTAACTACTTTTCCCTCTCTAATTTTCAAAAACTACTAACCCCTTTTTCAAAATTCTTTTTAATTAACTAATTGTTTTAAATTTTTATTTTATTTTGTTTCTCTTTTAACTTTCGAATTTTAAACTTCAAATTTTAAATTAAAAACAAAAATATTTTTATTTTATTTTATTTACTTTTCGAATTCTTCCCTCTCTCATCTCCTTCTATTTATTTATTTATTTACTAACACTTCTCTTCTACTCAAAAATTCGAACCAACTCTTCTCCTCTGTGTTCGAATTCTTATCTTTTCTTTCTTCCATCCTTCTCTTCTTATACTCATATAAGAAATCTCTATACTGTGACATAGAGGATTCCATATTTTCTTTTCTGGTCTCTTCTTTTTCATATGAGCAGGAACAAGGATAAGAACATTCTTGTTGAAGCTGATCCTGCACCTGAAAGGACTTTGAAGAGGAAGCTAAGAGAAGCTAAAACACAACACTCTGAAGAGGACTTTACTGAAATTTTCGAAAAAGAAGTAGAGATGGCTGAAACCAATAATAATGGTGGAGATGCAAGGAAGATGCTTGGTGACTTTACTGCACCAAATTCCAACTTACATGGAAGAAGCATCTCAATCCCTGCCATTGGAGCAAACAATTTTAAGCTAAAGCCGCAATTAGTTTCTCTGATGCAACAGAATTGCAAGTTTCATGGACTTCCATCAGAAGATCCTTTTCAGTTCTTAACTGAATTCTTGCAGATCTGTGATACTGTTAAGACCAATGGGGTTGATCCCGAGGTCTACAGGCTTAGAGGTGAATTACATGGGTGAATCCTATGGAAACACCTATAATCCCTCATGGAGAAATCATCCAAATTTCTCATGGAAGGATCAACAAAAGCCTCAACCAGACTTTAATAATGGTGGAAGAAATAGGTTTAGCAATAGCAAGCCTTTTCCATCATCCACTCAGCAACAGACAGAGAATTCTGAGCAGAATCCATCTAGCTTAGCAAATATAGTCTCTGATCTATCTAAGACCACTCTAAGTTTCATGAATGAAACAAGGTCCTCCGTTAGAAATTTGGAGGCACAAGTGGGCCAGCTGAGTAAAAGAGTCACTGAAACTCCTCCTAGTACTCTCCCAAGCAATACAGAAGAGAATCCAAAAAGAGAGTGCAAGGCCATAACCTTACTTGGTGTGGCCGAACCCAGAGAGGAGGAGAAGGACGTGAATCCTAGTGAGGAAGACCTCCTGGGACGTTCACTGACCAATAAGGAGTTTCCCTTTGAGGAACCAAAGGAATCTGAGGCTCATCTTGAGACCACAGAGATTCCATTGAACCTCCTTTTACCATTCATGAGCTCTGATGAATATTCATCTTCTGAAGAAGATGAAGATATTGTTCAAGGGCAAGTTGCTCAGTATTTAGGAGCAATCATGAAGCTGAATGCCAAGCTATTTGGTAATGAAACTTGGGAGGATGAGCCTCCATTGCTCATTAATGAATTGAATATCTGGGTTCAGTACACTTTACCTCAAAAGAAATAGGATCCTGGTAAATTTCTAATTCCCTGCAAAATAAGCATCATGACCTTTGAGAAGGCTCTGTGTGACCTTGGGTCAGGGATAAACCTCATGCCACTCTCTGTAATGGAGAAACTGAGAATCTTTGAGGTACAAGCTGCAAGATCTCACTAGAGATGGTAGACAAATCAATGAAACAGGCTTATGGATTAGTAGAGGACTTGTTAGTAAAGGTTGAAGGCCTTTACATCCCTGCTGATTTCATAATCCTAGACACTGGGAAGGATGAGGATGAATCCATCATCCTTGGAAGACCCTTCTTAGCCACAGCAAAAGCTATGATTGATGTGGACAAAGGAGAGTTGGTTTTTCAACTAAATGAGGACAACCTTGTGTTTAAAACTCAAGGATCTCCTTCTGTAACCATAGAGAGGAAGCATGAAAAGCTTCTCTCACTGCAGAGTCAACCAAAGCCACCACAGTCAAACTCTAAGTTTGGTGTTGGGAGGTCCCAACAATGCTCTGAACATCTGTGAGGCTCCATGAGAGCTCACTGTTAAGCTATTGACTTTAAAGAAGCGCTTGTTGGGAGGCAACCCAATGTTATTTAATTATATCTATTTATTTTCTATTTTTATTTTATTTTTTTTAGGTTGATGATCATGTGGAGTCACAAAAACTACTGAAAAGTAAAAAAACAGAATGAAAAACAGCATTAAAAATAGCTCACCCTGGAGGAAGAGCTTACTGGCATTTAAACGCCAGTAAGAAGCATCAAACTAGCGTTTAACGCCAGGAAGAAGCATCAAGCTGGCGTTAAACGCCAGAAACAAGCACCAGACTGGCGTTTAATGCCAGAACAGAGCATGGAATTGGCGTTAAACGCCAGAAACAAGCAGCAAGCTGGCGTTTAACACTAGACATGCATTCTAAGGGCGTTTTACACGCCTAAATAGAGCAGGGATGTTAAGTCCTTGACCCCTCTGGATCTGTGGACCCCACAGGATCCCCACCTACCCCACCTCTTCTTCTCTCCTCTTCACACCTTTTCATAACTCTCTTCCCCAAATACACTTCACCAATCACCTCCATACCTCTTCCCCAAATACCCTTAACCACTCACATCCCTCTACTCTTCCCCATAAACCCCACCTACCTCCAAAATTCAAATTCTTTTCCCTCCCAAACCCAACCCTAATGGCCGAAACCTACCCTCCACCCCACTCCTATATAAACCCCTCAACACTACTCCATTTTCACACATTACAACCACCACTTCTCCCCCTTGGCCGAATACACCTTCTCCCTCCATCTCCTCTATTTTTTTCTTCTTCTACTACTTTCTTTCTTCTTTTGCTCGAGGATGAGAAAACCTTTTAAGTTTGATGTGGTAAAAGCATTGCTTTTTGTTTTTCCATAACCATCAATGGCACCTAAGGCCAGAGAAACCTCAAGAAAGAGGAAAGGAAAGGCAATTGCTTCCACCTCTGAGTCATGGGAGATGGAGAGATTCATCTCAAAGGTCCATCAAGATCACTTCTATTAAGTTGTGGCCAAGAAAAAGGTGATCCCTGAGGTCCCTTTTAAGCTCAAAAAGAGCGAATATCCGGAGATCCGACAAGAGATTAGAAGAAGAGGATGGGAAGTTCTCTCTAATCCTATTCAACAAGTCGGGATCTTAATGGTTCAAGAGTTCTATGCAAA
Organism: Arachis ipaensis; assembly: GCF_000816755.2. Taxonomy (NCBI): domain Eukaryota; kingdom Viridiplantae; phylum Streptophyta; class Magnoliopsida; order Fabales; family Fabaceae; genus Arachis; species Arachis ipaensis. The sequence continues at coordinate 92,842,314 of NC_029792.2, read as the reverse complement.
TGCATGGATCACTAGGAACCATGATCAAAGTAGGAACCTGAATCCAAAGAATTGGCTTACAATGGTTTGGGGGAAATACTTAGATTTCAGTCCGGAAAATGTAAGTTTGGCGTTCAACTTGCCAATGATGCAAGAAAATGCACGCCCCTACACTAGAAGGGTCAACTTTGATCAAAGGTTGGACCAAGTCCTCATGGACGTATGTGTAGAAGGAGCTCAATGGAAAGCTGACTCAAGAGGCAAGCCGGTTCAATTGAGAAGACCAGACCTTAAGCCTGTAGCTAGAGGATGGTTGGAGTTTATTCAACGCTCAATTATTCCTACTAGCAACCGGTCTGAAGTTACTGTAGACCGGGCCATCATGATCCATAGTATCATGATTGGGGAGGAAGTGGAAGTTCGTGAGATTATACCTCAAGAACTCTACAAGGTGGCTGACATGTCCTCCACTTTGGCCTCAAGAGCACCATTGGTTCTTCAAGAAGAGGAAGACGCCACCCTCACTAAGGTGGACCCGTTCCTTAATCTCCTTGTTCTTATTTTCCTGTTTTTTGGTTTTTGAGCCTTATGTTTTATTTATGTTTGTGTCTTTACTATATGATCATTAGTGTTTAAGTGTCTATGTCTTAAAGCTATGAATGTCCTATGAATCCATCACCTCTCTTAAATGAAAAATGTTTTAAAAACAAAAGAACAAGAAATACATGATTTCAAATTCATCTTTGAAATTAGTTTAATTATTTTGATGTGGTGGAAATACTTTTTGTTTTTCAGAATGAATGCTTGAACAGTGCATATTTTTGAATTTGTTGTTTATGAATGTTAAATATGTTGGCTCTTAAAAGAATGATGAAAAAGGAAAAATATTATTGATAATCTGAAAAATTATAAAATTGATTCTTGAAGTAAGAAAAAGCAGTGAATACAAAAGCTTGCAGAAAAAAAAAAAAGAAAAATGCGAAAAAAAAGAGAAAAAAAAGTCATTAGAAAAAGCAAGCAAAAAAAGCCAAAAGCTCTTTAAACCAAAAGGCAAGAGCAAAAAGCTAGTAACCCTTTAAACCAAAAGGCAAGGGTAAAAAAGGATCCAAGGCTTTGAGCATTAATGGATAGGAGGGCCTAAAGCAATAAAATCCTGGCCTAAGCGGCTAAACCAAGCTGTCCCTAACCATGTGCTTGTGGCGTGAAGGTGTCAAGTGAAAACTTGAGACTAAGCGGTTAAAGTCGAGGTCTAAACCAAAAAAAGAGTGTGCTTAAGAACCCTGGACACCTCTAACTGGGGACTCTAGAAAAGCTGAGTCACAATCTGAAAAGGTTCACCTAATTATGTGTCTGTGGCATTTATATATCCGGTGGTAATACTGGAAAACAAAGTACTTAGGGCCACGGCCAAGACTCATAAAGTAGCTGTGTTCAAGAATCAACATACTGAACTAGGAGAATCAAAAACACTATCTGAATTCTGAGTTCCTATAGATGTCAATCATTCTGAACTTCAAAAGATAAAGTGAGATGCCAAAACTGTTTAGAGGCAAAAAGCTACTAGTCCCGCTCATTTAATTGGAGCTACGTTTCGTTGATATTTTGGAGTTTATAGTATATTATCTTCTTTTTATCCTATTTGATTTTCAGTTACTTGGGGACAACTAACAATTTAAGTTTGGTGTTGTGATGAGCGGATGATTTATACGCTTTTTGGTATTGTTTTTATATAGTTTTTAGTATGATTTAGTTAGTTTTTAGTATATTTTTATTAGTTTTTAAATAAAAATCACATTTCTGGACTTTACTATGAGTTTGTGTGTTTTTCTGTGATTTCAGGTATTTTCTGGCTAAAATTGAGGAACTTGAGCAAAAATCAGATTCAGAGGCTGAAGAAGGACTGCAGATGCTGTTGGATTTTGACCTCCCTGCACTCAAAGTGGATTTTCTGGAGCTACAGGAGTCCAAATGGCGCGCTCTCAATTGCGTTGGAAATTAGACATCCAGGGCTTTCCAGCAATATATAATAGTCCATACTTTGCTCGAGTTTAGACGATGCAAACTGGCGTTCAATGCCAACTCTCTGCCCTATTCTGGAGTTAAACGCCAGAAACAGGTTGCAAATCAGAGTTAAACGCCCGAAACAAGCTACAACCTGGCGTTTAACTCCAAAAAGAGTCTCTACACATAAAAGCTCAATGCTCAGTCCAAGCACACACCAAGTGGGCCCGGAAGTGGATTTCTGCATTATTTACTCATTTCTGTAAACCCTAGTTACTAGTTTAGTATAAAAACTACTTTTAGTGATTTATTTCACATCTCTGGAACACATTATGTAACTTTTACGTTCTGAGACCTCCATAGGAGGTTGGCCACTTGGCCATGTCTACCCTATTTTCACTTATGTATTTTCAACGGTAGAGTTTCTACACACCATAGATTAAGGTGTGGAGCTCTGCTGTTCCTCATGAATTAATGCAAAGTACTATTATTTTTCTATTCAACTCAAGCCTATTTCTTCTCTAAGATATTCATTCGCACACAAGAACATGATGAATGTGATGATTATGTGACGCTCATCACAATTCTCACTTATGAACGCGTGCCTGACAAACACTTCCGTTCTACATGCAAACAAGCTTGAATGCGTATCCCTTAGCCTCCTGATCTACGATCAAAGTCTTCGTGGTATAGGCTAGAATTATTGGCGGCCATTCTTGATATCCAGAAAGTCTAAACCTTGTCTGTGGTATTCCGAGTAGGATCTGAGAAAGGATGGCTGTGACGAGCTTCAAACTCGCGAGTGCTGGGTGTAGTGACAGACGCAAAATGATTACTGAATCCTATTCCAGCATGATCGAGAACCGACAAATGATTATCCGTGCAGTGACAGCGTATTTTGGACTATTTTCACTGAGATGACGGAAAGTAGCCATTGACAACGGTGATGCCCAATATACAGCTTGCCATGGAAAGGAGTATGAGTGATTGGATGAAAGCAGTAGGAAAGCAGAGGTTCAGAAGGAATAAAAGCATCTCCATACGCTTATCTGAAATTCTCACCAATGAATTACATAAGTATTTCTATCATAGTTTATATTTTAATTATATTTTAATTATTAAAACTCTATAACCATTTGAATCCGCCTGACTGAGATTTACAAGATGACCATAGCTTGCTTCAAGCCGACAATCTCCATGGGATCCCTTACTCACGTAAGGTTTATTACTTGGATGACCCAGTGCACTTGCTAGTTAGTTGTGCGAAGTTGTGACAAAGAACTAAGATTATGAACATGCGTATTAAGTTTTCAGCACCGTTACCAAGGAATGAACTATCACGATTTTGTGCACCAAGGTGTGTAAAAGTCATAAGGAAAATATGAACAAAACCTACTAACAAAAGCAAACAAGCAACCAAAAAGTGCTATTTACACTATTAACATATGCACAACAACCTAAAATATGACACCAATTGCATTGTCCCCAGCAACGACGCCAAAAAATTGATGTGGAAAGTAAACGTTGGTCTAGAATTTCACAGAATACAATCTCGTTGTAAGCATAGTCTAAACCAACAATTAACTCCCAATCAAAGTTTAATTTTGCTTGTCACAACACAAACCAATAAAAACCGGAAGTTTGAAGTCCCGGGTCGTCTCCCTCGGACAATGTAATTAAGATGTCACACTCTTGGTTGTGAGAAAAAAATGGGGTTTTCAATCAAGGAACGAAAGATTAAAATAACTAAGAAATTATCAAAAAGGAATTTAATGCAATTAAAAAGGAAACAAGATCAACACTTAGTGAAAATGTTATAATTGCATAAAAGAGCCTTGACTTGGAAATGAGAATTAAGGAATCCTATCATCACCATAACCACAAATATGATAATTATGATGAGTCAATCTCGCTTTGTCAACCCCTAGCATCGAGGAGTAAGTCAAACAAGCATAATTGACGTTAATCCATAAGTCCTAGCTAACTTACTAATTACTTAGTAAAAAGCTAGCATCAATGGAAACAAGAGCCAACTAACTACCCAAGAAATACCACTAAATGTCGAATGTTATGATTCTAGTATCCTAGGAACTCATTTCCCAAGTCAAGGTGTGAAAATCTACTCAAAATTACCAAGTGACAATTTCACAAAAACTTGATGGGCATAAAACCAAAATATGGGAATTTGTAAAAGAAAATGAAAACTATAACCAAACTATTCACAATATCAACCATAAACATTCAATCAAGCATATATAAAGCATAAAACATTAAATTCATCAACCCAAACTTCAAGAAACCAAAATTACATATATTAACAAGTGACTTGAACTATGAACAAAATGTAGTAAAAGTAGGAAAATTAAAGAGAATATTTAAGAGTACTTACAATAAAGATGAGCAAATCCAAGATTAAAACTTAACTATAAAATGCTACAATGAAAATTAAGTAAAAACCCTAAGAGAGAATTTTTCTAACTACTCTACTCCTACTCCTAATGCATTTTTCTATCTAAGTGAGCTCTCCCTTTGATGTGTGGTGACGTCCCCTTCATATAGCACTTCATGTAGCTTCAGAAACTCCAAGGATTGGGCCAAGAGGCCCCCAAAATCGCGAGCCACGTGCTTCATTAATGAGGTCACGCGCAGGGACTTGTGCGTACGCACAGATGTATGCGTACACACACTTGCTGTTTTCACCACTTATGCGTACGCACAGGAGGTTGTGTGAACGCACACTTCAGTTTGTGCTTCTCCTTTATTTTTTTTATGTGTTCTACCTTTTTGCATGCTTCCTTCCACTTTTGCCTAGCCATTCATGCCTCTAGGACCTGAAATCACTCAACAAACATATCACGGCATCGAATGGAATAAAAGTGGAATTAAATTGCTCAATTTAAGCTCAAAAATGCATGTTTTCACATTTGGGTTTAATTTAGTGATAAAACACAAAAATATGCTATTTTGGTGATTAAGTGTGAGTTTATGTGATGAAATCCATCCAATTCAAGTAAAAAATTATCGTCAAATATGGACTCATCAATGGATTTATGTTAAAATGGTTTGACTCAGACTAAGAGATAGAGTAATTGTCTAGTGTTTGAAATAGCTAAGAGGGACTTGAGATTTAAATTGAATTAGATGGCTCATATACAGGATAAGAAAATTTGTAGTCGTTGAAAATGAACTAGACAAAGTTAAGAGTGAAACAAACGGATATAACTTAGGCTTGAATTTGATTAAGTTTATGATCTTGTACCTGAGACTAGAAAATGTGAATTGAATTAGTGTTTGAATTCATGTTGGGAGAATAGCAAGATGAATGGTATGAGGTTGGTTAAATCTGAGAGAGTGAATTTTTGAGGACAAAAATTTTTGTTAGGGGGATAGGATGTAAAACCCGCAAAATTAGTAAATAATTAGCTAATAAATTAATTATTAATTTAAAATTAAAAAAATTAAAAATTTTATAGTTTAATGAGGTAGACTTAATTAAAACATGAATTTTGACATTAATTTTAAAGGTTTTAGCCCAAGATTGGGCCGAATTGGCCAAATCGGATGAACCAAGCCCAAACCGGGCCTGTGAGCCCAACCTACTCACTTAAATAAATGAGCTCAGCTCATCTCTCTCCATTTGCATGCTGGAAACGCTGAAGCTCAGCTTTGGGAAGGGAAGAACACCTTCCAAAACCTAAACCCACACACTTAGATAATGAAATTCACATAACTTTTCACTCCAAGCTCCGATCGCCGTACCGTTTACGGTCATGCGACCGTAGCATCAAGCTCTACAAATCCCAAAACTTTGTAAGGTAAGAAAAATACTTCTGTATTTCAGTTTTCTTCTCTCTAAATTTCGAATTTAATGAGTAATTATATTGAAAGTTGTTTAATTTCGGTGTTTAGGTTCGAATTAGCTTACAGATTTTGTTGGGTGTGGCTCACTTGAGCTATGGACAAGGTAAGAACCCTAACCTTCTTGTGAAATTATTGAGATTTTGAGTTTAGGGATGAACTATAGTGATAAATGTGGTTTAGATTGAATATTGTTGGTGAAAAATCAATTGAAGGTCAAAACTTGTGATATTGGAGCTTATTTGAGGAAGTTGAAGCTTGAGATCATTTTGAGGTGTTCTAGGTTTATCGGAAAATCGGCCAAAGTATGGTTTCGATTTCTCGTATCTAAAATATAATGTGTCATGAAAACTTAGGCTAGTTGACCGTAGGATAAGGTTGAATTAATTGTGATGTTGATGATTATGTATGAAGTTGTTTGGATATGAATTATTGTGGGAAGTGATTATAATTGTGAATTGGTGTGTTGGGGAATAATTGACAGGTGTTGATTTGATTGGAAAACGTATGAGTACTTGTTGTTAGTGTTGTTGAGTTGAGTGATTGGATTGTATGTGAATGATTGATGATAATTGTGTCGAGTGAGGAAGTTGATGAGACTATGTGGTGTTTGATAATGATATGAATAATATTTGATGACTATGATGAAAATGGAATGTTAAATGATGATTTTAATGATGATAGATAAGGTGATGTGAATGAATATGTATGAGGTGGTATATTGATGCATTTGTTTCGATAGTTGAGAAATTCATATATGAGATTATTTAGAATTGAGGTATGATTGGTTATGGTAGGATGCAGGCTGTGCTGCTGTGTTATAGTATGAGTTGGTGTTGATTATGAGTATAGAAAGTTGGTATTGAATGGTGAATTGATGAAAATTTAGGTTGGAGTATTTTTGTGAAAATTTAATTTTCGGCCAAATTTTGGCGAGCCATAACTTGTCTTCCAGACCCCCATATTCTTTCAAATTTATTTCATATAAAAATTGGGTCCGTGAAGTTCATGCCGTTCGAGGAACAGATGAAAAATGTTTTAAATCGAAAAAGTTATGCGCTTCAGAAGTTCAGAATACAAAACTGAAATTCTGCAGCATTCAACATTTTGGCCACTCTACATATCTTGCGTATGCAGCTACTGCACGCGACACGACCAACCCTTTCGGGTTGAGCATCTCGTGTACGTGAGCAGAGTGCTGCGTACGCGAGCAAGAAAAACACGCCCACGCATACGCGTGACCCCAGAAATCAGCAAAGTGAGTTTTGTGTTTTAAAATGTAATTGTGAACCTCTAAATCTCTATTTTTACTCTTTTACCCCCTAAACCTTAGTTGTATGTAGAGTGGTGAGAAGAAGGTAAGGAGGACCAGTAACTTGGAGATGAAGAAAGTTTGAAAAATGAATGAATGAATGTAAGGGAAAATGAAAGAAGAATTATTACTGAAATCTAATTGATGATTAAATAATTATGATTAATTGAGGAAGCTTGAAAATGTGGCGAGTATGCCAGAGATGCATATATGATTAATGAATGTATGTGGTAAATTAACCATGATGGAAAATGTTGAATGTCAGTATGGTTGTAATTTTATCTCTCTGGTTGTAAGGGTTACAGGGCAGCGATACCCTGTAATGGTGACAGGACACAGATACCCTCTAATGGTGACAGGGCACAGATACCCTCTAATGGTGACAGAGCACATAATTCTTCTAACGGCGACATGGCACGTATTCCCTCTAATGATATTAATGTGCAACAGAGAGACAGTATCCGGGTTAGCTACCGGACATGTCGGGTTTGTCTTGATAATCGACAGATGAGACTCATCAGCCATAGGATAGGCATGCATCAAATGCATCTATGTGTTTGTTTGGTATGCTTTGTTTGGAATGCCTAACTAATTGCATAAACTACTTGCTACCTGTTTATTTGCTGTATTTGAATTCTAATTGTGATTTTCTTGCATGTAATAATTGTGCTTGAAACAAATGATTCTTGTGGCGGTTGGGAGGTACAGAGGAGTTGGAAAGGGGAGTACTAGATAGTCTGAAGATCCTTAGTTAGTTGCCTGATTCATTTACGGTTTAATTTCATGTCGGAAGTTCTAGGATTGCTTTCGGCTTTCCTGGGACATTATATGTTAGCTATGTGGGCACTATTACCATAATGAGAACCTCTGGTTCTTACCCCATACATATTTTGTGGTTTTCAAATGTAGGATGTGAGGCACCTCGCTGAGGTATGCTGGAAGCTTCTGATAGCAAAGATCTCTGTCTTTTGGGGCTTTACTTTTGGCTATATGTATTTATATAGATGCTTATTATATCTACTGCTTATGTATATGATATATTATCTCCTCTTAGAGGTTATTTTAGAGAAATAGTTCCGTAAACTTTGTATTTTGGTGTCTTTTGGGTTCTCATATATATATATATATACTTATGTGCTCTGGCCGGTTTCTCTACTGCTTATGTATATGATATATTATCTCCTCTTAGAGGTTATTTTAGAGAAATAGTTTCGTAAACTTTGTATTTTGGTGTCTTTTGGGTTCTCATATATATATATATATATATATATATATATATATATATTTTTGTTTAATACTTTTGTTTTTAACTTTTCTTCAATGGCTCCTAGATATAAATTTTCTTCGACTATACTATATATATAATTTTACTTTTAGAGGTCATAATACCTCACCACCTCTGTCTTATGACTGAAGCATAAGATTCTATGTGGTAGGGTGTTATAGTGGGTGACAGTGGAACTCATCATATGCTAGACGAAGCTCCTTTGCTGGCCATGGAACACTGCACAATACCTCTCTCAATCTCTCATAAAAACTGCATCAATAGTGTTGTAATGGTGATTGCTCTCAATTTGAAGAGTTAAGGTACATACCAAGATGACGCCGTCTTATCACCCAGGGATGTATTTATCCCAAACTCATTTCCCAGCTTTACACCTATGAACTATTACAGATAGGTTCTACTGTCAATACCATGTAAACTGACTCTATTACGTTTGGGCAAGCAGATTGTATAAGAGGCCCATATGTCATGCATTTTGAATGGTAAAGAGTGGTTTTGTAATTTCTAATATTGAGGGACGAAATTGTCTTCGAATTAAAAGTTTGGAGACCTATATGACCTTTCTCCTTACCTTTTTTTTTCTCTTAAACTATTCTGAAAATTTGTTTTTCCTTGCACTATATATTTTTTAAAAATGATTTATTCCAGCAAAAATATTATAATTTAATTTTTAATACAGTATGAGTGTGATGAAGGGCCAAACGTCGGTCTAGAATTTTTACAAAAAGAATTGCTTCGTCAATAGTATATTTCAAAACCAACAATTGACTCTCACTCAAAGTTTAAAAGATTTTCACAATACAAACTAAAATAACCTAGAGTAGAATCATGGGTTGTTATTCCTAGAATTTGCAATTGAATGCTCAATTATTGGTTATGGGAAAATTGGGGGTTTTGGTCACAATAACTTAAATGTAAATAGCAAGAAATTAAAGAAACAAAAGAAATTAAACTAAGGTAATTAAAAAAATCAACTAAGAAAGTTCTTGGCAAGGGTTGATGGTTAAGGATCACTATCCTTGTTACTAACCACAACATGATAATTATAAAGAGCAAACCTACTTTGTCATCTCCAATATCGGAGGAAAGTCAAATGAGCTTAATTAATCCTAATCCATAAGTCCTAATCAACTTACTAATTGCAAAAGATTAGTGTCAATAGAAACAAGACTAATTAAGATCTCTAAATTATCAATCAACTTGGACATTAGTAACTCAAGGTTACCCAAGTTACCAACCCATGCCAAGAATGCAAAAATCTACTCTAAAACTAAAAGGAGTATTTCATCAAACACCTAGAATACAATAAGAGCAAACATCATAAAATGCAAGAATTAATAAAAACCATAACTAACCAAAGCAAGAAATCAATAATAGCAACTAAAACAAATATCAAATAGACATAAAAACATAAAATTGCATTAAAAATTTGAAATTAACAAGAGAGTTCATGAACTAAAATTGACAAAATAAAGGAATTAACAAGAGAAACTAAATAAAATAGGATACTAGAACAATAAAAAGTAAAGGAAACCAAATTAAAACAAGATTCAATCCTAAAATTAAGAAGAAATTCAACTAAGAAACCAAAATTCTAGAGAGAAGTTGGAACTTCTCTTTCTAGAATTCTAAACTAAAGCCTCATCCTAAACTACTCTATCACTCCTTGGTTCATCCTCCCTTGGTTTTGGCTTCAAATGCTTCAGAAATGAGTTGGATTGGGCCCAAAATTAGCCTGAAATCGCGACCTTTGTGTTTACTTAAGTAAATCACGTGTTGGCAGTCATGCTTACGCAACAACTGCGCGCGAAATATAAGTCAAGTGTACGCATGAGGCATGTATACGCACGATTGCGCAGATTTTTAAAATTTTATTTCTTCATGAATTCGCCAATTTTACATGTTTTTTTTTCATTTCTTCAAGTCATTTTTGCCTTCAAAACCTTAAATCACTCAAAAAAATATATTAAGGCATCAAATCGGAGAAACGTAAATTAAAATTAGCAATTTTAAGCATAAAAAATATATTTTTTATAATTAAGCACAATTAAAAAGAGATTCACAAAAACATATAATTTCAAAAAATAAGTGCACAATAAATTAATAAAATCTACTTTTTTTAACAAAAAATAATCGTAAAATATGAATTTATCATAGTGTAAAAAATTTGTGCAAATATTTAATTATTATTGTCATCTCATAATAGCAGCTAATTTTTATATTTGCTAGTGTAAAACTTCGCCCGGACTGGACAATGATTTGATATTACATGTTACTATCCACTGGTTCTATTTAAAAGATACCAAGTAAATTATACAATTTTCTCATATTTTTCAAAATAATTTACTATGTACAACTATTGATTGGTAGATATAGTGTGTGCATTAAGAATGTATAGGAAGAGTTTTTGGTGTATGATGTTCTTTAATGAAACTTCAATGGGTATAACTATAATCAGTTCAACTATTTTGTGTGTATTAGATGCGTCACTTTTTATGAATTATTAAATTTTATTAAACAAAAATAAAAAAATATTATA
>NC_029792.2:92829146-92831165 GCF_000816755.2 Arachis ipaensis | reverse complement strand
ATAATTTTAAAAAAAAAAAACAAAGAGGCCATTTTTTACACTATCTATACTAAATTGCTTCACCACACCACAATTTTATATATACATTTGAAATCATGGAGCTTTCTATGGTGGTAAAAGTATCTTCATGATCTTAAAAGACCAAGAGACATAATAAAATAGGAAATCATTTTAGGGTTCTTTCGTAAATATGGGTTCTCATCACAAGAACCAATTCAGTCACCAAAGATGCACTCGGCCACCTGTGCTTCAACGCGTCAATGACGGCTGTGTTGTTGGCAAAAATTTTTCCGTCGACGACCTTCTAAACTTTTTCGAATTCCAACAAAAAAAAAGAGTACTTCGAAAAATTCTTCACAGGACCGTACTGAAGATGACGCCAACTCCAACTCCTTCGCTGCCACTGTGGACTCCAACTCCACTTTTGCCGGCAAATTGTCTTTTGCTTTGTCCATCAAAAATAATTTTTTTTCTCCTCTTCTTTTAGTTACTCTTTGCTCAACAACATTCTCTGCTCTTCCTTCCTCTACCTCAAGTGGACAACGAGCAAGTTGAAATATCAACTTTCAATTGTAATTCTAAAACTGAGATTGAGATTTTGAATTGAATAGATCTCTAACAATGAATTTGTTGAAATTTTTTCAGTAGATTTCATTCATTTTTTTCTTTCAGATAATAATAATAATAATAATAATAATAATAATAATAATAATAATAATAATAATAATAATTTAAACAGGTTTTGAAAATTATAAATAAAAAAATGGAAGAGAGCATAAATGTGGTAACTTGTAATACAGCATAGGTATATTTATACATTAAATTTATTTATTTTTCATAGCATAAGCCTAATTGTGTATCTGTCATTGTTGGTGAGCACATGAGAAAAAAGCGTCATGGAGAGCGTGAAAATTGAAAAGTAGGTTTAATCATTCAGAATATAAAGAATGAACACTTGGGTAGGGTTTAGAATTGGAGCATGACTTTAATTTGGCCTTTTTATGAACTATAAAATAAATTATAAAAATTGGGTAAACAATGAATTTCAGCCACGCAAATAGAATATTTTAAATTGGTCTTTCAAACTCTACAATATACTTTTTTCGCCAAAGACAATTCCTTAAAGTCATAGTATTGGCTCCTTCAACAATTTGGCACCTTCAAAGTTTATAATCTGCTCTCTCTCTCTCTTTGTTCCATGTTTTTGTAATAATTGGCACCACAACTACTACCATGTTGTTAGAAAAAGAAAATCTATATCCTTTGATATTAATATATTTTTTAAAATATTATATATAATATATAAAAATATTGATTTTTTTATTTTCCACACTTTGAAACAAATATTTTTTAATTTTTATTTATATTCTTAAAAAATAAAAATAAAAAATAAACAACATTATCTTTTTAAATATAAATAAAAATTTATTTTAAAGATTACATATAGAATGCACTTACAGTTAACAACTTATATTAATGAGTAAAATATCGTTTTTGTCCCTAACGTTTGGAATAAGTTCTAAAGTTGTCCCTAACGTTTCAATCGTCCTATTTAAGTCCCTAACGTTTTAAAATTGACTCAATGTTGTTCTGCCGTTAGGGATCCGTCAACAGAATTAGCGGCGGGACAAAATTGAGACGATTTTCAAATATTATGGACTTAAATAGGACGAAAACGTTGGAGACAAAAATGATAAATAGAAATAAATTTTAATTTTATCCTTCAATAATATCAATTTTTACGATACATAGTTATTCAATTATTTTTTATCACATCAAAGTAAATTATACTTAATCACATTACTTTCATTCTAATTTTTTTTTTATAATTTTACTCTTAATTCTTAAAGATTTTTACTCATAATGAAATGTTTGTAAAATGACTAATACATAAACTTGTAGAAAAAAATGATACATGTACAATAAAATATAAATTGTACCTTTTATCTCTAATGTATCGAAATTTTTTAATGTTTAATTTAGTTAAACTTTATTTTTAATTTTATTCTTCAATAATGT
>NC_029792.2:92814543-92828160 GCF_000816755.2 Arachis ipaensis | reverse complement strand
AATCACATTATTTTTATTCTAAATAAATTAATTTTTTATAATTTTATTTTTAAAATAATATAATTTTTTTTATAAATAAATAAATTTTACATTTTTATTCTAAATAATGTAATTTACGTAAAAATTCCATAAAAATAATAATGATTTACGTTGGCTTCAAAATTAAAGTTCAATTTAATTATTAGATGGAAGTTCGTTTCTTCAATCTGCCATCGGAAGTGTGTTCAAGTTAAGAGTGAGACATAGAAAAGGTTGAAGATAGTAGGGTTCATTTTGGAATTTAACATATTTTTTAAATTGAGTCAATAAAAAAATATAATAATTGGATATTTTTATCAAGCATAATTTATTTTTTGGTTGCACGGTATTTTTTATGCAACGCGTTCTATGGCTCGAGTACAGTGTCAAATGAGCAAGAGCCGTTGTATCGGTGTCTGGATGTAGTGTTAAATGAGCAAGAGTTCCCACGTTAACGAGGGTAAATAAGCTAGTTCACAAAGCAAAAAGTAAAGGTCGAAGCGACAGAATGTTGAGATTTAGAACATGGAACATAGGCACTCTGATAAACCCCAATTTTGTGGTTTATCTTGTGCTTTATTTGGGGGATTTTATCAACTTTTTCCACATTTATTCAATGAAATAGCATGGTTTTGTAATTTTCCTTAAATTTGTGCTTAAGTGTGAAAATATGCTTTTTAGGCCTTAAATTTGCCAATTTTAATTCATTTTAATTCCATTCGATGCCTTGATATGTTTGTTGAGTAATTTCAGGTTGAAAAGACTAGGAATGGATCAAAGGGGTGAAGAGAAAAGCATGCAAAGTGGAGAAATCATGGAATTCAAGGATTTGGAGTGCATCCATCGATGCGTACGCGTGCCAGACGCGCACGCGTGGATATGGAGTCGCATGGTGACGCGTACGCGTGACATGACGCGTACGCGTCGATGCTCGCACGTGACATCATTTAAGTGAAAACGTCGGGGGCGATTTCTGAGCTTCTCAGGCCCAAATCCAATTGATTCCAAGGACTATTTCATGCAGAATTGAAGATTGGACAAAGGGGGAGCACTTAGAATAGTTATGATGAGCCTTTAGTTAGTTTTCTAGAGAGAAAAGCTCCCTCTTCTCTCTAGAATTAGGTTAGGTTTAGGTTAAATTCTCTTAGATCTAGGGTTAATTTCTTACTTTCATCTTGTTTTCTTTATAATTTCTTATTCTATTGTCTTGATTTCCCTATGTTTTCTTGTTAATTTCTCATTTTGGTTACTCTCTATGTTATGAATAATCTTGTCAATTTCAATTTCCTTTAATGCAATTTGAGGTATTTCATGTTAATTTTGCTTTCCTTAGTTGTTATTTTTGATTCCTTGTATTGGGTAGTTGTATATTTTACTATTTCTTGTAATTTATAATGCTTTTCTTTTATGCCTTCCAAGTGTTTGACAAATTGCTTGGTAGGATGTTAGAGTAGCTTTTTGAGTATTCTTGGCTTGGAAAGAGAAATTGGGCAATCTTGAGTCATTAATACCAAATTTAGATTGGTGATCTAGAGTTGTTAGTTAATATTATTTCCATTGACTCTCATCTCTTGCTAATTCAATTAGTAAGTTGATTAGGACTTTTGGATTGAGATTAACTAGTCTTATTTGACTTTCTCCCTATGTGAAGATAACATCATACTTTCTTCCATTGTTAGAGATGACGAAATAAGATAAATTCTTATTAATTATTGTTATGATTAGTGACTAGGATAGAAAGCCTATATTCTCAATCCTTGTCATGAATGTCTCTCTTTATTGATTGCTTTCTTTCATTGCTTGCTTGGTTTATTTTCTTGCTCCTTTTACCAAATCAAACCCCTTTTGTGATATCATAACCAATGATACGCATACCTCACTGCAACTCCTTGAGAAGACGACCCGAGGTTTAAATACTTCGGTTATATTTTTATTCGGGTTTGTACTTGTGACAACCAAAATTAGATTTGATTGAGAGTTATTAGTTGGTTTGGAACTATGCTTACAACAAATTTCCTTTTCTATTAAGAAAAATTCTAGACCGACAATAATTTTTCTATCAAATTTATGGCGCCGTTGCCGTGGAGTTGCAATGTGTGCTTGTTATTAGTTATTGTACATATGTTAATATTGTAAATATTTGGGTTTTTGGTTGGTTTGTTAGTTGTAGGACTTTGTCTTTCTTTGTTTCCTATTAGTTTCGTTTTTATTTTCTATTTTCACTATGAATTCTCACCCCTTTGGCTATGAGTTTGGTTCAAATTATGTTGTAGGGAATGGATGCTATAACGACAACATGCATCAAGGATGGAACGATCAAAGATGGGAGAGGCCTCAAGGAATTGATCACTCCTCTTGGCAACAACCTCCTCCGATTTCTTATAGGTATAACTCCACCCATAATGCATATCAATCTAATGGATGTGGTGATCCTCATTGTGGTTGTTAAAAACCATCACCATATGCCTATGAACTACCCCCTCAACCTAGTTTTGAACCACCATACTCACAAGTCCCTTACCACCAACCACCTCCATATGACCACAATTCTTATCTACCATACCAACAACCATATGAGCCATGTTTAGAGCCACCACATTTCCAACAAAATTACTCCCAAGAACCGCTAGATTTCCCCACCTCAGAATTTTCACCAATATGAACTACCTTCCAATTATGAGCCATTTTTCCTAAACAATGGACCCTATCTTACACCACCTACAATGGATGAGTCTCTCCAACCCCTAATGCTAGAGCAACAAGAACTTCAAGCTCGGTGTTTGAAGCAAGACGAAGAGTTCAAGGAGATAGAAGCCAAGATTACTATTGTGATGGAAGCTGTTCATAACATGGTCTCCTCCCGACTAAGCCTATGCGATCAAGGCACACCCATTGTCGAATGTGGAGAAGCAACCAATGAGCATAGTGAGAGAGTGAGTTTGGTGCTTCAAGGGGAAGAAGAGGAGTTAAAACATGATTTGCATCAAGAGGAGGAAGTTGAGATTATTGATGTTAAGGAAGTGGATAATGAGTTGAGGGAAATTGATCAAGAAGTAGATTCCATCATTAGTGATTTTTTGTCCACACTAATTAATCCCCTTGATGATTTTATTGAGCCTTCTTCCATTAGAGTAGAAGGCGATGTTAAGGAGGATGTGCAACCTCCAAGGCAAATGTTAAGTAATGAAGGATTGGAAGAAGTTGAGAAAATGACAAGTCTTGCTATTAAGATCATTCCGCACCAACCGATGAGTTATTGAAGGGCGTTGAATCGCCCTCATTGTGTTGCGAATTTGATGTTGAGGAGACTAATGCACAACTTCCGACACATGACTGGAGCAATGAGAGATGTGAAAAAGAAGTTGGTGAACAAGGAATTGAAATTGAAGATGCTTGTCAAGAGGTGGAGGAATTCAAAGAAGAGCACAAGGGAGAAGACCTTGCATCGTCCAAGTGTGGGAAAGTTACCCTTCCTAAGTCACCATCATCCTTTACACCATTCAAGTGGGTAAATCTCCTATCTCTAAGCTTTATAATTCCACTTGAATATGGGTTGCTTAAAACGGATGGTCAACTTAGAGCTCTTTGTGGATTGAGGAGTAAAAGAAAGTCGTGTAGTGGTTGGCAAAATGACGTTAAGCTCATTAAGTTTGAACCCCCAAGGCTTAGGCCCCAAGGTTGGAGGATTCTTAAATTGAATGGGTCCAGGAGGATTTTTCGGTGTCTACTTGAGAATTCGGATCACTTGCCACCCGTGTGGAATTGTCTTGATCAACTTGAAGATGCGGGTAGAAACAAGATATGGGATCCGGGAATATGTGAAAATCAACTTCGGGAGCCCTTAGCTTGTGTAGAACTTCATCAAAGCTTAGTGCTATTGATTGTGAATTTTGGAGCCTATTGGAAATCCAAGCACTGGTGGAAGTTCGAGGATGAATTCAAGCACAAGCCACCTTGACAAGAAGCCTCCCAAGTTGTCCAACTTAAGGACTTTAAATAAAAGTGCTAGATGGGAGATACCCCACCATAGTAACCTCTTTCCATTCTCTTGTAGATATAATCAATGAATGATTTGAGTTATCATTGTAAGTAGTTTTCCTTAATTTCTATGCTCTTTACATTGCTTTGATTGATAGGTTGTTTATTAGATTTATGTTTTGATTAGAATAGTGTTGTTGAATTGTGTTTTGCTTGAAGTGTGAGTTGTATTTGTGGTGTACGTGGAAATTTTCAAAAAAAAACTAAAAACTGTGTTGTTATATTCGAATTCTAGTGCTTTAGAATGTTTACAGTCTTGTTCTTTTACTCTTTTGTATGTTTTGTATGGTTGTTAGGTTGTTTGCTGGTTCTATGTTTTGATTAAGGATGATTCTTTGAATTTGAGTTTTTGCTTGAGTTTCAAGTTTTCTCAAATTTTGTGAAAAATCCTCAAAAACTCAAAAATCTTGTTAATCTGTATTTTGGTTGGTTTAAAGTTGTATATAGTGTATGGAGAATTTCATTTTTTTAAGCCCTGTTTTCAAAAAAAAAAAAGAGAAGGGGCAGGCATGCTTACGCGTGCCCGACGTGTACGCGTCGATGTGCTAACATAGCCCCATACATTTTTTAGAGACTTGTGCCAAAGTGGTGCTGGAACTGTGCCTTTAGCACAACTCCATGTCATGCGTACGCGTCGACTTACACTCTCTCCATGCACACGTAAGTGTCTATGATGCATACGCGTCGATTCTTCTTTTGCACATCTATGCTTACGCGGGATTAACGCTCATGCGTCGATTCTTTCTTCTGCCCACCCACGCGCACGCGTCAGTGACGCGTACGCGTGGACTCGAAATCGTTAACACCCCTGACGTGCAAGCCCTAGCCAGACGCATCCCTTTCCCCTCTCAACGTTCCATCTTTTCTTCTCCCTCCAAACTCAGAACCACCATAACCACTCCCAAGTTTCTTCAACCGCCACTATCGGCCACCACTCCGGCAACCAAACAGCCGCTGATCACACTTTTCTCTTCCATCCCTTCTCTTTTCCCTCTTCTCTCTTCTTTCCTGATTCTGTTCGACCCTCTTCCTTCTCTGCTCCGTCCAGCAACCACCGCGGCTACACCAATTGCCGCCAGCGAACTCTCTTCCATTGCCACCAACTCCTTTCTTCTCCCCCCCCTTTTCCTTCTTTCTCTACTGTCTCCGCACCCAGGGTAGAATCTGGTGCCCTGCTCTGCGTCACTGTCCCCTGTTTCTCTGAGTCTGCACCACCCTCTGTCACTGCAGAACCGCTGTGATAGCACCACCACTGAGTGAGTAACGTCTCAGCCCCTTTCGGTCACTGCCCCTTTCCCTTCCATCTCTATTTCTCCTCTCCCAGGTTCCATGCTCTTCCCCTATCAACTACTGCTCTATTTTAATTTTCTTTTAGTTCATTTTTTTCTTCTCACGATTATATCAGTAGTTAATTAGTTTTTGTTTGATTAGGCTAGTTAGAATTGCATGTGGTTAGGTAGTTAGGATGTGGTTAGTGAACTTAGGTCTGATAATTGCACCGTTCATGCTATTTGAGTGGTTTATGTTCATGTTAATTTGGATATGACTATTGCAGTGATGATGATTTTTGATAAGTTTTTGAATTTGAGTTGTATTCACTGCTGAGTCTGTATTTCAAATTGAACTTCATTCTTGAATTAAGCTATGTGTAATTGCTTGAGTTTTTATTGCTTGGAATTGATTGCTGAATTCGACGAAGAAATGCTGCCTGCATCTACTGCTTTTGTGCATTATTGCTGATTTGATGTTATGTTTCAAGTCATTATTTCTGTTCATTCTCAAAGAGGGAATGCTGCTATGCTGATTTGAGCTGTTTTGTTTTGCTTAATGCTGCCTGAATCATATGAAATCATTGCTTGTTATACATGTTTGATTAATTCTGGATTCATATGAGTGTTTTGTTACTGTTTGTTTATCTGGGAATATTCGATTTACTGCCGGAAGGCTGCCAAAATTTTGGGAAACTTCCCTATTGTTAACTTGCAACTTAGGAATTGAACTTGGCACTCTTTGAATTAAGACTCATTTGGCTTACACCAAGTTCAATTCATAAGTTAATTTGGTAAGCATTTCCGTTTTCTTCTTGGTTCCATTTTCATGTGTGTTGACGGAATCAAGGAACTAATTGATGGAATTCTGTGTCCATTAGGATCTTGATTAACTAAATCATTTTGAACCTCTTCTATGTTTTAAATTACACAAGTTAGGTCCAATCTCTATCCTCCATGGTCGTTTTCAAGTGTAGTTTCCATTGCCATGGTAGTTCTTTTCATTTATCTTCAAGTGTTTTAATCTTATGCTTTTCAATTGAGGTTCTTTTAAGTTATAATTGTTGATATAATTTTACTTGTTTAGCCGTTTTTATTGTCCAATTTACTTCGGGCTACATGAGTGGATTCTTAATTTTGCAACCCAAACTTTTGCACTTAAGTGACCAACCACATTGATGATGATTTGCATTCCTTTTCTATGCTTTTGTGCATTTCATATTTCATCATCAATGACTTGCATCGTCCTCATGAATGTGAGTGTGCTTGTTTCTTATACTCTTTGAATTTTTCTTGGTTAAGTTCAATAATTGTTATGACACTGATTTCTAATCTAGTTTTCTAACTTTGACTTAGTTAACTCTCTGACTTTTCTTTCAGTTTTCAAATTAACTCTTTTTGTTTCCTTTTTGAGGCATGATAATTGTTGTTGCTTAACAAACAAGCACCTTTACCATCATTGCATGATTTCTTAGATTGTGTTTTGATTGATGTTGGAATTCTGTTTTGCTTGCATTCCAAGAATTCATTCCTGTGACTCACTTCATAAGAGTATCTCAATTTCTTTCTGTTGTCTGTTTTCTATCTGTGGTTGTTTCCTCATTTTTCCATTCTTCTGCTTTGCTTAATATGTTGTATCCTGTGATTTCTGTTTTTCAGGATGTTTGACAGAGGCAAGGAAAAAGCAAAGGTTACCTCCAGGAAGAGGAAGAAGTCTCAGTCTTCCACTAATTCTGTGACCTCCGGTTATGCTAAGATATACCTCTCTGACAAGGATAAGGAGGATCAGCTCCTGCCTTCCTCCAACCCAGAGAAATTTCCCAATCTGTACTGTGATCTCCGCTTTTCGCTTTTTCAGTAGCGGAAGCTCAACCTGGAGAAGAAGCTGGCTATTCCTTCAGATTTGAGGCGGTCCATTGAGCTTCAAATTGAGGGGTTGGGCCTGTCTTTCATGGATAGAGAGCTAGCTAGGGTGAACGAGTCATGGGTTCGTGAGTTTTACTGTAACTTTTCTACACCGACCCTTGACTCGATTCACCTAAGAGGCGGGCAGATTCTGATGACGGAGGCGGATATTGAAGAGGCACTCCACTGTCAGCCCAAGACCAGTGATACGGATGATTTTCAGCAGGCTGAGGTGGAGATGCATTGCCTGACATATGACTATGATGCACTGAGGAGTATAGTTGCCCACCCAGACGCCCCTTGGGTGATGGATGCCAATAAAACGAAACCCAAGGGGATGATGTTTGATTATCTGACTAGGGAGGTGAGGGTATGGCAGCAGACTCTTGCTCATTATGTTATGCCTACCACGTACTTCACGGAGATCCCAGTCGACATGCTCGTTCTGATTCGGTGCATTATGGAGGGGAAGGAGTTGTACTTTCCCTGCCTGATCAAAAAGTTTATGTGGCGAGCACATGTCAGAGGCACACTCCCATTTCCCAGTTTGGTCACCGAGATGGCTCAGCGGGCCGGAGTGCCATGGCATCAGGATGATGAGTCACCACCCCCGATCCACAGAAAGGAGAGATTTATTTCGTAGGGGACCTGGGTGGACGACAGACCAGCCCTGTGTAGAGCCAGAGCCTGCTCAGCAGCAGCAGCATCTGGGCCATCATCTTCTTCAGCTGTAGCCAGACCCATTGCAACATCTACAGCTTTCAGGCAGCCACCACCACCATCAGCACCTCAGCTGACCTATGATGAGTGGATATTTTATACGCTTTTTGGGGTCAATTTCATGTAGGTTTTAGTATGCTTTAGTTAGTTTTTAGTATATTTTTATTAGTTTCTAGGCAAAATTCATATTTCTAGACTTTACTATGACTTTGTGTATTTTTCTGTAATTTCAGGTATTTTTTGGCTAAAATTGAGGGAGCTGAGCAAAAATCTGATTCAGCCTGAAAAAGGGCTGTTGATGCTGTTGGATTCTGACCTCCCTGCACTCGGAATAAATTGTTTAGAGCTACAGGAGTCCAATTGGTGCGCTCTCAATTGCAGTTGAAAGTAGACATCCAGGGCTTTCCAGCAATATATAATAGTCCATACTTTGTTCAAGGATGGATGACGTAAATTGGCGTTCAACGCCAGTTCCATGTTGCATTCTGGCGTTAAACGCCAGAAACGGGTTACAAGTTGGAGTTAAACGCCAGAAACAGGTTACAACCTGGCGTTTAACTCTAGAAACAGCCTAGGCACATGTAAAGCTCAAGTCTCAGCCCCAGCACACACCAAGTGGGCCCCAGAAATGGATTTCTGCACTATCTATCTTAGTTTACTCATTTTCAGTAAACCTAGGTTACTAGTTTAGTATTTAAACAACTTTTAGAGATTTATTTTGTACCTCATGACATTTTAGATCTAAACTTTGTACTCTTTGATGGCATGAGTCTCTAAACTCCATTGTTGGGGGTGAGGAGCTCTGCTGTGTCTCGATGAATTAATGTAATTATTTCTGTTTTCTATTCAAACACGCTTGTTTCTATCTAAGATGTTTATTCGCACTTCAATATGATGGATGTGATGATCTGTGACATTCATCACCATTCTCAACCTATGAACGCGTGACTGACAACCACCTCCGTTCTACCTTCGATTGAATGAGTATCTCTTGGATTCCTTATTCAGAATCTTCGTGGTATAAGCTAGAATCCATTGGCAGCATTCTTGAAAATCCGGAAAGTCTAAACCTTGTCTATGGTATTCCGAGTAGGATTCAGGGATTGAATGACTGTGACGAGCTTCAAACTCACAAGGGTTGGGCGTAGTGACAGACGCAAAAGGATAATGGATCCTATTCCAGCATGAGTGAGAATCGACAGATAATTAGTCGTGCGGTGACAGCGCACCTGGACCATTTTCACTGAGAGGACGGATGGTAGCCATTGACAACGGTGATCCACCAACACACAGCTTGCCATAGGAGGAACCTTGCGTGCGTGAAGAAGAAGACAGGGGGAAAGCAGAGATTCAGAAGACAAAGCATCTCCAAAACTCCAACATATTCTCTATTACTGCATAACAAGTATTTAATTCATGCTCTTTTATTTTTCGCAATCCAAACTGATAATTATAATTGATATCCTGACTAAGAATTACAAGATAGCCATAGATTGCTTCAAGCCAACAATCTCCGTGGGATTCGACCTTACTCACGTAAGGTATTACTTGGACGACCCAGTGCACTTGCTGGTTAGTGGTACGAGTTGTGAAAAGTGTGATTTATAATTCGTGCACCAAGTTTTTGGCGCCGTTGCCAGGGATTGTTCGAGTTTGGACAACTGACGGTTCATCTTGTTGCTTAGATTAGGAAAATTTTGTCTTTTGGGTCAGAGTCTTTTATTTTCTTTTTAAAAAATTTTTCAAAAATATTATTTTTCTTTATCAATTTTTAGTTTTTCTGTGAGTTTAGTGTCATGTTTTAAGTTTGGTGTCAATTGCATGCTTTTCTTTGTCTTTCATTTTTCGAATTGCATGTTCTTTGTTCTTTCTTGATCTTCAAGTTGTTCTTGTCAATTTTTCTTGTTTGATCTTTAGTTTTCTTGTTCTGTGTCTTTTATTGTTTTTCTTGTGCTTTTTCAAAATACCAGTTTTCAAAAAAAAATTATTTATTAAATACCTTATTAAAACACGTTAAATTTATAGCTCAATTGGCTAGAGCGTTGTGCTTATGTTCTTGGTAATTGGCTATCTTCTTTTTAAAACTTTTTCAAAAATAATTTTTTTTTGAATAAATCTTGTGCCAAACTTTAAGTTTGCTGTTCTCCTGTTAACTTTTCTTTAGTTTTCAAAAATTTTATTTTGGTTTTCTAAAAATTTTAAGTTTGGTGTTCTTTCTTTATGTTCTTGTTGTTCTTGTGAGTCTTCAAAGTGTTCTTGAGTCTTCCTTGTGTTTTGATCTTAAAATTTTTAAGTTTGGTGTTCCTTGGTGTTTTTCCTCCAAAATTTTCGAAAACAAGGAGCATTAGATCTAAAAAATTTAAGTTGTGTGTCTTTTGTGTGTTTTTCTTTTTCATCATAAAATTCAAAAATCAAAAAAATATATTCTCTAACTATTTTTGAGCAAATATTTCGAAATTTTTCAAAAAAAAATTCAGATTTTTATTTTAAATTTTCTATTTTATCTTATCTTAGTTTTAAAAAATTTCAAAATTCAAATTTTTTTTCAAAAAAAAAAATCATATCTTTTTCAAAATTTTTTCTTATCTTATTTCAAATTTCAAATTTCAACTTCCAAAATTTCAAAATTCAAATTTCAAAATTTAAGATTCAATATCTAATTTTTCAAATTTAAAAATCAAATCTTTTCAAAATTTAAATCTTTTTCAAATCCTTATCTTATATTGTTGACTTTTTCGAAAATTCAAAATTCAATTTTCAAATTTCAAATTTCAAATTTCAAATTTCAAATTTAAATTTTAAAACTTTTTAATTTAAATTCCTTATCTTCTCTTACCTAGCTTATATTATCTTTTCTAATCTCAAATCTTAAAATCAAATCATTTTCATATCTTTTATTTTATTTTATTTTATTTTATTTTCTTACAAGTATCTTTAATTTTAAGATTTTCAAAACTTTTTAATTAATTAATTATTTTAGTTTTCAATTTCCTTTTAATTTTTGAACTTATATTCGAATTTTCACTTATTTTGTTTTATTTTATTTTATTTAATTTCAGTTTTCAAAAAAAAAAGATTTTAAAAATATATTTTCTTTGCAATTCATATCAATTCCATTTTATCTATCATGGATCTAAGTGAAAATGAACAGTCCAGAAGGACTCTAGGGTCATATGGTAATCCCACTATTGCTACATATGGGAGTAGTATCTGTATACCCTCCATCAAAGCAGGCAGTTTTGAGCTAAATCCTTAGCTCATTGTCATGGTGCAGCAAAACTGCCAGTATTCCGGTCTTTCACAGGAAGAACCTACTGAGTTTCTGGCACAATTCTTGCAAATTGCTGACACAGTACGTGACAAAGAGGTAGATCAGGATGTATACAGGCTGTTACTATTTCTGTTTGCTGTAAAAGATCAAGCAAAAAGGTGGTTAAATAACCAACCCACAGCAAGCATAAGGACATGGAAACAGTTATCAGACAAATTCCTGAATCAATATTTCCCTCCAAAAAGGATGACACAGCTAAGGCTGGACATCCAAGGCTTTAAACAAGAAGATGATGAATCCCTTTATAATGCCTGAAAAAGGTACAGAGGGATGCTAAGGAAATGCCCCTCTGAAATGTTTTCAGAATGGGTACAATTAGACATCTTCTACTATGAGCTTACAGAAGGAGCTCAGATGTCCCTAGACCACTCAGCTGGTGGATCCATACACATGAGGAAAACTATCGAAGAGGCTCAAGAGCTTATTGATATAGTTGCTAGAAACCAGCATCTGTACATAAGTAATGGGTCCTCCATAAAAGAAGAAGCCAAAGCAGTGTCCACTGAACTTGGTCCTCCAGAACAAGTTGCTGAACTCAATCAACAATTGTGCTTTCTAACAAAACAGCTAGCGGAACTCAAGGAGATGCTACAAGACACTAAAAATGCTAATAAAAATATGGAGGCACAATTGAATCAGACAAAACAGCAGTTATCAAAGCAGATAACAGATGAGTGCCAGGCAGTTCAATTAAGAAGTGGAAAAACATTAAATACCTCACTTCAGAGCAGCAGAAAGCCAAGGAAAGAACAACTGATAGAGGATGAGCAAAATATTATCCAAAATCCCTCTGAGGATAGTAAGAGCCCAGAGAGGAACAATTCTGGCGTTCAAAGGCCAGAAACAAGCAAGGAGCTGGCGTCAAACGCCCAATGGAAGCTCAGTTCTGGCAATCAAATGCCAGAAACAGGTAAGAAGCTGGCGTCTAACGCCAATCAAGCTTCTAACCCTGGCATTCAAACGCCAGTGAGGGATCAGACACACACAAGTGCTGATAACAACCCCTCTAAAAAGGCTTCTCCAACCACTTCTGTAGGAAATAAACCTGCAGCAACCAAGGTTGAGGAATACAAAGCCAAGATGCCTTATCCTCAAAAACTCCACCAAGAGGAGCAGGATAAGCAATTTGCTCGCTTTGCAGACTATCTCAGAACTCTTGAAATAAAGATTCCATTTGCAGAGGCACTTGAGCAAATACCCTCTTATGCCAAGTTCATGAAAGAGATCTTGAATCATAAGAAGGATTGGAGAGAAACTGAAAGAGTTATCCTCACTGAGGAATGTAGTGCAGTCATTCTGAAAAGCTTCCCAGAAAAGCTTAAAGATCCCGGGAGCTTTATGATACCATGCATATTAGAGGGTGATTGCACCAAGACAGCTTTATGTGAAATTGGGGCAAGTATCAACCTAATACCTACATCCACTATCAGAAAGCTTGGTTTAACTGAAAAAGTCAAACCAACCAGGATATGTCTCCAACTTGCTTATGGCTCCATTAAATACCCATCAGGCATGATTGAAGACATGATTGTCAGAGTTAGGCCATTTGCCTTTCCCACTGAATTTGTAGTGCTGGAAATGGAGGAGCACAAGAGTGCTACTCTCATTCTAGGAAGTCCTTTTCTAGAAAATGGATGAACTCTCATTGATGTCCAAAAGGGGGAAGTAACCCTGAGGGTCAATGAGGATGAGTTCAAGTTAAATGCTGTCAAAGCCATGCAGCATCCAGACACTCCAAAAGACTGCATGAAAGTTGATCTTATTGACTCTTTGGTAGAGGAGATCAACATGGCTGAGAGTCTCGAATCAGAGCTAGAAGACATCTTTAAAGATGTTCAGCCTGATCTGGAGGATTCAGAGGAATTGAAAGAGCCTCTGAAACTTCCTTAGGAAGAGGAAAAACCTCCTAAACCCGAGCTCAAACCATTACCACCATCCTTGAAATATGCATTTCTGGGAGAAGGTGACACTTTTCTGGTGATCATAAGCTCTGCTTTAAATCCCCTGGAAGAGGAAGCGCTACTTCAAGTGCTAAGGACACACAAGACAGCTCTTAGGTGGTCCATAAGTGACCTTAAGGGCATCAGCCCAGCAAGATGCATGCACAAGATCCTATTGGAGGACGATGCTAAGCCAGTGGTTCAACCACAGAGACGGCTAAATCCAGCCATGAAGAAAGTAGTGCAGAAAGAGGTCACCAAGTTACTGGAGGCTAGGATTATTTATCCTATTTCTGATAGCCCTGGGTGAGTCCTGTCCAGGTTGTCCCTAAGAAGGGAGGTATGACAGTGGTTCATAATGAAAAAAATGAACTGGTTCCTACAAGAACAGTTACAG
>NC_029792.2:92796195-92814515 GCF_000816755.2 Arachis ipaensis | reverse complement strand
GGAATAGAGGTGGATCAAGCTAAGGTAGAGGTAATTGAAAAATTACCACCACCTGCCAATGTTAAGGAAATCAGAAGCTTTCTGGGGTATGCAGGATTCTATAGGAGGTTTATAAAGGATTTTTCAAAAATTGCAAAACCTCTAAGCAATCTGCTAGCTGCTGACATGCCATTTGTGTTTGACACAGAGTGTCTACAGGCATTTGAAACTCTGAAAGCTAAGCTGGTCACAGCACCAGTTATTTCTGCACCAGACTGGACATTACCATTTGAACTAATGTGTGATGCCAGTGACCATGCCATTGGTGCAGTACTAGGACAGAGGCATAACAAGCTTCTGCATGTCATTTATTATGCTAGCCGCATTTTAAATGATGCCTAGAAAAATTACACAACCACAGAAAAAGAATTTCTTGCAGTGGTTTATGCCATTGACAAGTTTAGATCATACTTAGTAGGATCAAAAGTGATTGTGTATACTAACCATGCTGCTCTTAAATATCTACTCACAAAGCAGGATTCAAAACCCAGGCTCATAAGATGGGTGTTGCTTCTGCAAGAGTTTAATATAGAAATAAGAGACAGAAAATGGACAGAGAACCAAGTGGCTGATCATCTGTCCTGGATAGAGCCAGTAAAAGGGACGTCCTTCCCCTCTATTGAGATCTCTGAAACCTTTCCGGATGAGCAACTGTTTGCCATCCAGGAAACTCCATGGTTTGTAGACATTGAAAACTATAAAGCTGCAAGATTCATACCCAAGGAGTACAGCAAGCAACAAAAGAAAAAATTAATTACTGATGCAAAGTACTACCTGTGGGATGAACCATATCTCTTTAAGAGATGTACAGACGGAATAATCCGTAGGTGTGTTCCTAGAGAAGAAGCACAGAAGATCCTATGGCATTGTCATGGATCACAATATGGAGGACATTTCGGAGGTGAGCGAACAGCCACAAAAGTCTTCCAATGTGGCTTCTACTGGCCCACTCTCTATAAAGACTCCCGAGAGTTTGTGCGTAATTGTGACAGCTGCCAGAGAGCTGGTAATCTGCCTCACAGTTACGCCATGCCTCAGCAAAGAATCTTAGAGTTTGAGTTGTTTGACGTATGGGGTATTGACTTTATGGGACCTTTCCCACTATCATACTCAAACACTTATATTCTGGTGGCAGTCGACTATGTATCCCAATGGGTAGAGGCCATTGCCACACCCACTAATGATACTAAGACAGTGCTGAAGTTCCTCCAAAAACATATCTTCAACAGGTTTGGTGTCCCTAGAGCACTAATTAGTGATGGGGGCACTCACTTCTGCAACAAACAGCTTTACTCTGCTATGGTCCGGTATGGAATTAGTCACAAGGTGGAAACTCCGTATCATCCACAGACAAATGGGCAAGCTGAAGTCTCTAATAGAGAAATAAAAAGAATCCTGGAACGGACTGTAAGTACCCATAGAAAGGATTGGGCGAGAAGCTTGGATGATGCTCTGTGGGCTTACAGAACACCATTCAAGACTCCTATAGGGACCTCTCTATACCAGCTTGTGTATGGTAAGGCCTGTCATCTGCCCATGGAACTGGAGCATAAGGCATACTAGGCAATCAGATTCCTAAATTTTGATGCCAAATTAGCTGGAGAAAAAAGATTGCTCCAGCTGAATGAGCTAGAGGAATTCAGACTCACTGCTTTCGAAAATGCCAAGCTTTACAAAGAGAAAGATAAAAGGTGGCATGACAGAAAGCTGTCATCTAGAGTCTTTGAACCAGGACAGAAAGTTCTGTTGTTTAACTCTAGGCTCAGGCTATTCCCTGGGAAACTGAAATCCCGGTGGAGGGGACCATATGTGATTACAAGTGTGTCACCATATGGCTATGTGGAGATTCAAGACATTGATTCTGATAAGAAGTTCATTGTTAATGGACAAAGAATCAAGCATTATCTTGAAGGAAATATTGAGCAAGAGTGCTCAAGGCTGAGGCTAGATTAAAAGCTCAGCAAGGTCTAGCTAAAGACAATAAAGAAGCGCTTATTGGGAGGCAACCCAATTTTTCCTTATCTATGTTAATTTTCTGTTTTCCATTTTTATTTTATGTTTTCTTTAGGATGATGATCATGTGGAGTCACAGAAATCAAAGCAAAGTCAAAAACAGCATTAAAACAGCTCACCCTGGAGGAAGAGTTTACTGGTGTTTAAACGCCAGTAAGAAGCATCAGACTGGCGTTAACGCCAGAAACAAGCACCAAGTTGGCGTTCAACACCAAGAAAGGGGAAAAGCTAGCATTTAACGCCAGAAACAAGCACCAGTCTGGCGTTAAACGCCAGGATTGCACACTAAGGGCGTTTCGCATGCCTCAATGGAGCAGGGATGCTAAGTCCATGATCCCTTGATGACATGTCACCATGTCATATTTTTCTATGCTTTTTCATACAAGTAATTGATAATTAGTGCTTAAATATTGCATTCTTTTGTGCTCAAATGGTATATTTCCTTGATCTTTTGATTTTATAAATTTTGTAGGAAATAAGTGGAAAAAGAAGCAAAAGAGCACAAAATAAGCTAAAAAGAGGAAAAGAATAATTTTGGGGCACACTTTGAAGTAAGCACGTTTTGAAGCCTTAGGCCACGGTTTTAAAAGCGTGACCCATGACCATGAAGCCATGGCATGCATATATACCTTATGAATGCATGAATTAAAAACTAAAGCATGCATGGATGAAATGCATGAGCTTCACGATTAATTGGCATTACAAAGCCAATTAATGCATGCATAAAGCATTAAATCATTTATGCCAAAAAAGGAAATGCTACGGCATTACTAAAGGAACCAATGAAGGCATGCATGGAACTTAACTACTAATGCCAATAAATGAATGAATGAAATGCATGCATTATTAATTAAAGCCAATGGAAGAAAGCATGTCAATTACAAAAATGCTAATGCATTGGCTTTATTAATAAAAGTAAAGCATGCATTTAATTAATACTATCATTGGCATTAATAATGGATGAATGGCAAAGCCAATTGGCCAATACATTAACAAATAACCCTGGAGGAGGCCAATGTTTGCGCCCAAGTTTGCCGCAAACTTAAGCGCAAACATTGGTGCAACATATATACCCAGGGGACGCCCAAGTTTGCCTCAAACTTGGAGGCAAACGTTGTGCCAAAAATGTTCTTGAAGGGAGAACGTTTGAGTTCATGTTTGACCTCAAACGTGAACTCAAACGTGAGTGACAGATAAATCCCGTTCTGCATAATTTCAGAATTTAACGTTTGAGTTAAAGTTTGCCTCAAACTTTGACTCAAACTTAAAGGCTCCAAAGCCCAATTTGCAAACGGGTTTCTTCTCAAGACCAGGAACAATCAACAGAGGCCATCTTCAACCCAAATCCAAAGCAAGCAAAGCCCATTATCATCACTCAAAGGCACAAGAGATAGATAAAATAGGAATTTTATTTAATTGTAATTTGTCTTTAATTTCACTTTCATTTTCATTTTCATTTTGTAAAAAGCCTATATAAGGCATCATTTTCATTTTAGAAGGGAGGTTGGCTCTAATAGAGATCATTAGAGGCTGGCTTCACTAAGGAGCATTAGGATTTGAGAGCTCTCTCTTAGTTTTCATTTTTGTTTTGAATCTTGGGTTGAGAATTGAAGAAATTTTGTTTCGATCTCACCTTGAGAATTCTCTCTGTTTTCTTCTTCTGCAAACTTTCAAGTGAATTGTGATTTGAATCTGAATTTTCATTTACTGCTTCCATCTTTCTTTCTTCTGCAAATTATTTTTTTGTTGAATCAAGGAAGAGGTTGAGATCTAGACTTGTTTTCTAGTCTCTTTGATCCCCTGAGATCTTTAGCTTCATTTTGCAATTAAGCTGAGTTTCATCTCTGTTTCGCTTCTTCAAGTAATTTTACTTTTCTGTTTGAGATTTGCTACAATTTCCTTTTGCTGCAAGTTAAAATTCAATTTACTTTGAGTTTGCTCTTGATCTTTAGTTCCCATTGCTTTCTGTTCTCATTATTTTCAATTTACTTTCATGCAATTTAATTCTCCTTTTTCCTCTGCACTTTACATTTGATGCTTGCTGTGAGCTTGATTTACATTTCCTTCAACTTTACATTTACTGCAATTTTGTTTCTCTATTTACATTGCTCCCAATTTACTTTCCTACAATTTAAGCTTTTTGCAAGGGTTCTAAGCCTTGATCTATTGCTTCCTTTAATTTCCAGCACCCAACCCCCCTTTACATTTGATGCAATTTATATTTCTTGTCATTTAAGATTTTGCCAATTTACATTCCGTGCCCTTTACGTTTATTGTCATTTACTTTCTGCCATTTATATTTCAGTGCAAATTACTTTCTGTTGATCAACATCACACAATTCACTCAATGTTAGCTTGACTAAACTAATCACCCACTAAAGTTGCTTGATCCATCAATCCCTGTGGGATCGACCTCACTCTAAGTGAGTTTTACTACTTGATGCGACCCGGTATACTTGCCGGTGAGTTTAGGTGATTGAATTCGTTTTCCAAAATTACACCATCAAGTTTTTGGCGCCGTTTCCGGGGATTGATTTAGATCAACAATGATTAAGTGGGTGAGAAGTCTAGATCAAGCATTTTCTTTATTTTTGTTCTCTGTTCTAAATTGAAATCAAGGTGTTTAAGTTATTGCCTCACTCAGAAGTTCTTCTCTGAGACATGAACTTCAACTTTCATTGGTGTTGTGTTTTACAAAATTCAAATGGAGTTCAACTCATCTTGTGATCAAACAAATTTTCTGGGATATCACCCACCATCACAAATTTCTAATGGTGGTTGGGAATATCACCAAGAATTGAAAGAATATGAACATTTCCCAGAGCCACAAAGTGACTCACACTGTGAAGGCACGTACACAAATGATGGCTGGGAAGGGAAATGCAATGATCCACATTCTAATTATTCAAGGACATTATCACTTGATCGTGCTGCCAGAGCATAGTTGGAAAATTCTTCATCACTTGACTATGCCTCAACACAAAATCCATCCCAAGACTCACAACCAACACAAACTTCCACGAGCCAAAGACTCTCAATGCTTGAGTCCAGGTTCAACAGACTTGTGGAGAAACAACAACAATCCTGGAGAGAACAAGAAATCCTTTCTCAGGAGACGGATGAGCAATTAGAGGACATAGAGAAACGCTTAGAACTACTAAGCAAGGAAAATGAAGACCAATTGATGGATGTGAAGGATAAAGTGGACGAGCAAGATGAGGAGGCTACTGCGTCAAGTGAACTTTCAATGAAGAATGAGGTGGTTGAAAATGAAACTGCACTTGAGGTGACAAAGGAACATGAACATTCACAACCCTCACAAACTTCTCTTGAATCTGTGATCGAAAAATATGAAGAGGAGATGAAGAAATCTTGGGAAGAACAATCAAGCTATTTACAAAAGGAAGCTTGCTGAGGAAAGGCCAAGACAAGGGACACTTGCTAAATCTTCTCCTCTCTTAAGATCATTCCTCTTAACAAACTGGAAGAAGAGGAAGAAAGTGAAGAACAACATGTCAAGCTAATGACACTAAAAGAGCACTTGTTGGGAGGTAATCCAACCGTAGGTAACATTTTTTCTCTGCTTTATTTTCTTTCTGTGCTTTGTTTACATTCAATAAATTGGCATATGGTTACATTCTAAGTTTGGTGTTGCCCTGCAACAAACTGTTTTCCATCTTCATGGATGATTGCATCAATTTTACATGGAAGTGTCACACTAAGATTCTAAGTTTGGTGTGCCACTTAATTTTCTATGCAAGTCATCCAGTAGCACCACTTGTTTGTATAATCACAATGCCTCTGCAGTTTTATTTTTCTCTTTTGATTTAACACTTTTTCATGCTTTAGTTATTTTTCTATTTTTTTTTAATGCTTTTCTCTAGTTTGCTTATTAACTGTCTTTGTTAGTACATCACCAAGAGATCCTTATTCATGACAGATTCTTGGCTTGGTGATTGTACTTAACAAATAACAGTTTCATTTGCTTAGTCTTAGTTCAAATAAAATGAACATGTGATTGCATTCTAAGTTTGGTGTTGCTATGCAACAAAATTTGGTTCCAATATCTGCTAGATACTTGCATCAATTCCAAGTGAAAGTGTCACACTAAGTTTGGTGTGCCACTTATTCTTTATGCAAAGTATTATGCACACCTTCTTAAGTTTGCAATCACAATGTCTCTGTCTCTTGTGCCTTGATTGTTATCTTTAATTTTGCTTGCTTAAAACACATGTGCTACTAACATTTCATTGTATAAGACATTCATGATCCATCTTAGCCCCATAGCCAGTGTTCTAATTGTTGCTTGAGGATGAACAAGCATTCTGAATTTGGCAAGGGAAAGGGAAGAATGGGAGGAAAATGACAACAATAGAGAAGATGAATTATAAGGTTGTAAAGTTCCTTTTCCTCTCCTTTGTTTCCAGCACTTTAAATTGCATGATTGTCTTTATGTTCTCTGTACGCATGTGTGGTATGAATGAGCATTAGATTTTATTTAATTAAAGTTTTCATCTAGGACATTTTGTGAAATCTTTTGAAATCATGAAAACCTTGAAAAAGCAATTACAAATTAAAGCAAGAAAAGAAAAAGGGGAAGAATGAGAAAGCTGAAGGCTCTGAGTACCAATGACAATTGTCAAGTACTTGTGGTGTTTATGTATCAAGCCAAATGCTTGAAAACAAAACACTTAGAAGTCAAGGTTAGGCTCAAAGTGCAAAATCACTCCCTCAAAGCTCAAGACTATGAGCATCAACGATTAGAGAGTTAAGAAAAGAAACAAATGAGCTTAATGAAGTCCTCTAATTAAATGCTTGTGGTGCTTATGTATCAAGTGGTAATACTTGAAAACAAAGCATTTAGAAGTCGCAGCTTTGTTATCAACTCATGGGGCAAAGCACCCAAAAGGAGAAGCTAATAAGAAAATAAAAAACTTGTTTCAAAGAAAAATTATAAGAAAAAGATTTCATAAATTGAGCTAGATAGAAGCATCAATTATTTACATTTCTTCTGTGATTGTAGCATGCTTAGAAAACTAGCTTACCATGAACATTAACTTGCTATCCTTCTTACCTTGGATTGTCAATCTTTATTGCATGATTCTTTTCTTGCTTGGGGACAAGCAAGGTTTAAGTTTGGTGTTGTGATGACATGTGATAAACCCATATTTTATGATATATTTTGTGCTTAATCTGAGTGATTTATTCAATCCTTCACCCACTTATTCATATTAATTGCATGGTTTTACTTTCCCTTCCTTATTATATGATGTATGTGAAAAACATGTTTCCTATGCTTTAAAATTAATTATTTTAATTACCTTTATTTCCATTCGATGTCGTGATTAGTGTGTTGAGTAGTTTCAGATCTTCTAAGGCAGGAATGACTTAAAGGATGGAAAGGAAACATACAAAAATGGAAGAAAAGCATAAAGATGTGAATGTCCTATGAATCCATCACCTTTCTTAAATGAAAAATGTTTTCTGAAAAAGAAAAAGAAGTACATGTTTCGAATTTTAAAATAGTTTAATTATTTTGATGTGGTGGCAATACTTTTTGTTTTCTGAATGAATGCTTGAACAGTGCATATGTCTTTTGAATTTGTTGTTTATGAATGTTAAAATTGCTGGCTCTTGAAAGAATGATGAAAAAGGAGAAATATTATTTGATAATCTGAAAAATCATAAAAATGATGTTTGAAGCAAGAAAAAGCAGTGAAGAACAAAGCTTGCAGAAAAAAATGCGAAAAAAAAGAGAGCAAGAAAAAGAAAAAGCAAGCAGAAAAAGCCAAAAACTCTTTAAACCAAAAGGCAAGAGCAAAAAGCCAATAGCCCTTCAAACCAAAAGGCAAGGGGTAATAAAAAGGATCCAAGGCTTTGAGCATTAGTGGATAGGAGGGCCTAAAGGAATAAAATCCTGGCCTAAGCGGCTAAACCAAGCTGTCCCTAACCATGTGCTTGTGGCGTGAAGGTGTCAAGTGAAAACTTGAGACTGAGCGGTTAAAGTCGAGGTCCAAAGCAAAAAAGAGTGTGCTTAAGAGCCCTGGACACCTCTCACTGGGGACTTTAGCAAAGCTGAGTCACAATCTGAAAAGGTTCACCCAGTCATGTGTCTGTGGCATTTATGTATCCGGTGGTAATACTGGAAAACAGAGTGCTTAGGGCCACGGCCAAGACTCATAAAGTAGCTATGTTCAAGAATCAACATACTGAACTAGGAGAATCAATAACACTATCTGAATTCTGAGTTCCTATAGATGCCAATCATTCTGAACTTCAAAGGATAAAGTGAGATGCCAAAACTGTTCAGAAGTAAAAAGCTAATAGCCCCGCTCATCTAATTAAGACTGATCTTCATAGATGTTTTTGGAATTTATTGTATATTCTCTTCTTTTTATCCTACTTTGTTTTTAGTTGCTTGGGCACAAGCAACAGTTTAAGTTTGGTGTTGTGATAAAATTCACATGGATATAGTAAATCTTGCTTGGGCTGCTTTAATGGTAGTTTTCACATTTTCCCTTTCTCTCGTAGTATGGGGAAGAAATGGACTTTAAAGGTACGACTAATTGGGGTGGGGGATCCAGCTGTATCAATTGTTTTCTAGCTGGATTATTATTTCGGCTTGGGACGCATTTTATTTGGCAGTTTTCTGGATGTTAAATACGATTGGCTGGGTTACTTTTTACTGGCATTGGAAACAAGCGGATATTTTATACGCTTTTTAGGGTCAATTTCATGTAGTTTTTAGTATGCTTTAGTTAGTTTTTAGTATATTTTTATTAGTTTCTAGGCAAAATTCATATTTCTGGACTTTACTATGAGTTTGTGTGTTTTTCTGTAATTTTAGGTATTTTCTGATTGAAATTGAGGGAGCTGAGCAAAAATCTTATTCAGGCTGAAAAAGGACTGCTGATGCTATTGGATTCTGACCTCCTTGCACTCGGAATGGATTTTTTGGAGCTACAGAAGTCCAATTGGTGCGCTCTCAATTGCGTTGGAAAGTAGACATTCAGGGCTTTCTAGCAATATATAATAGTCCATACTTTGTTTAAGGATAGATGACGTAAACTGGCGTTCAACGCCAGTTCCATGTTGCATTCTGGCGTTAAACGCCAGAAACAGGTTACAAGTTGGAGTTAAACGCCAAAAACAGGTTACAACCTGGCGTTTAACTCTAGAAACAGCCTAGGCACGTGTAAAGCTCAAGTCTCAGCCCCAGCACACACCAAGTGGGCCCCAGAGGTGGATTTCTGCACTATCTATCTTAGTTTACTCATTTTCTGTAAACCTAGGTTGCTAGTTAAGTATTTAAACAAATTTTAGAGATTTATTTTGTACCTCATGAAATTTTAGATCTGAACTTTGTACTCTTTGACGGCATGAGTCTCTAAACTCCATTGTTGGGGTGAGGAGCTCTGCTGTGTCTCGATGAATTAATGCAATTATTTCTGTTTTCTATTCAAACACGCTTGTTTCTATCTAAGAAGTTCATTCGCACTTCAATATGATGGATGTGATGATCCGTGACATTCATCACCATTCTCAACCTATGAATGCATGACTGACAACCACCTCCGCTCTACCTTCGATTGAATGAGTATCTCTTAGATTCCTTAATCAGAATCTTCGTGGTATAAGCTAGAATCCATTGGCAGCATTCTTGAGAATCCGAAAAGTCTAAACCTTGTCTGTGGTATTCCGAGTAGGATTTGATGAGCTTCAAATTCACAAGGGTTGGGCGTAGTGACAGACGCAAAAGGACCTACCGACTAGTTCAGCACCTTATCGAGCGCATGGATCATTGCGAATGTCGCCACGAGCGACGCTTTGAGCGCTTGACTCAGATGCTAGCATCGCTGGGCACGGTCATACCCTCTGATTCCGACACTGCTGACCAATCTGAGGCAAAGGAAGATCAGCAGGAGGAGGCTAGGCAGGCAGAGGCATCTACTCAGGTTCAGGCTTCCACAGAGCCACAGCCACAGCCAGAGCTGCAGCCAAATGTAGATGTTGACCCTCTCACTTAGGCTCACTTGTAGCATCAAGGACGATGCTTACTTCTAAGTGTGGAGAGGTCGCCGTCATCGGCAGGATATTCATATTGGGTGACCATTTCGGACTTCTGTTTAGCTTGCTTTATTTTGTTTTAGTTTAGTTCTTGCACTTTCGTTTATTGCACTTTGGATTATTGTATATATTAGTATTTTGAGCACCTATATATATATATAGTATCTTAGTTTATCAGTTTAGTTGTGATTGAAAAAAAATATGGATCATTGACCTTAGTTCACCCTTTTTACATACGAGATTTGGTTTGATTGAAAAGGGGATTAAACTAAGGATTTTTACCTTTTTCAATCACAACATTGCAATTAGGTAATAAACTTTGTTAAAGTAATGAAATTTTCTAAGAAATTACTTATAGGGCAACACCCCCCCTCCCCAATTGATTTGAAAAAAAAAATTTCATTAAACTTGCTTGAATTACATCTTGTGGAACATGTTTTGAGCTAAGAACACAAGCATATGAGATTTGAGCCTAATGGTGTGGTTACATCATATAACCACTTTATTCCCTTCTTGTGTGTGATCATTCTCTTTCTATGATTGTAATCTTTGATTTGTTTGATTCTATATGTCCATTATTTTGTGTATACATGATAAACCCCATTTTTAGGGTTTATCTTGTACTTAATTTAGTGGATTTTATCCACTAAACTCATACTTATTCATATAATTCGCATGTTTTACATTTTTCTTCCTAATTTTGTGCTATGATTGAAAACATGCTTCGTTGGCCTTAAATTTGCTAATTTTAATCCTCTCTTATTACCATTCGATGTCGTGATATGTTTGTTAAGTGTTTTCAGGGTTTATAGGACAGGAATGACTTAGAGGATGGAAAGAAAACATGAAAAAGTGGAAGGAATACAAGAAATTGAAGGAATTGCTAAGCTGTCACACCTGACCTCTTCGTACTAAATTGATCATAACTTGAGTTACAGAGATCCGAATGAGGCGGTTCTAGTTGCGTTGGAAAGCTAACATCCAGGGCTTCAAAATGATATGCAATTTGCCATAGTCGCCATGCAGTTAGATGACGCGTACGCGTGAATGACACGTACGCGTGACCTTGCGAAAGTTCAGCGATGCGTAAGCGTGGGCGACGCGTATGCGTGATAGAGCTACGTGCTGCACGTATCAAAAAATGCTGGGGGCGATTTCTGGGCTGTTTTTGGCCCAGTTTCAAACCCAAAAATATTGATTAGAGGTTGTAGAGTGGAGCTGGATGGAAAAAAATCATTCATTCAACAATTCATTCACATAATTTTAGGTTTAGATGTAGTTTTCTAGAGAGAGAGGCTCTCTCTCTTTCTCTAGGTTTTAGAGTTTTTACTTCTATTCTTCTCAATTTCAGATTTCTACTTTACTTTAGTTTAGTTTCTCTTCTACTTTTATTTGTTCTAGCATTCTAGTTTATTTATTTCTCTTATTGATTACTTTATGTTGCCAATTTAGTT
Source organism: Arachis ipaensis (assembly GCF_000816755.2). Classification (NCBI taxonomy): domain Eukaryota; kingdom Viridiplantae; phylum Streptophyta; class Magnoliopsida; order Fabales; family Fabaceae; genus Arachis; species Arachis ipaensis. The sequence continues at coordinate 92,802,942 of NC_029792.2, read as the reverse complement.
TATGAATTCTCATGTTAGATTTGATTCCCCTTTTAATGAAATTTGAGGTATTTCATGTTTATTGCTCCTTCTGTTATTTGTTATCATTGATTTTGCAATTGTTGGTTTTAGATTTTACATTCTCTTGTTGCTTTTCTGTGCTTTTATTTTGTGCCTTCTAAGTGTTTGATAAAATGCTTGGTTGGATTTTAAATTAGCTTTTTATGATCTTAGCTTAGATTGAGTAATTAGAGACTCTTAAATTGTAAAAGTCTCTTGGTTTGAGCTTCACTGACTCTAGTCTTTGATTAGGACTTGTGAACTCAAGTTGATTTCCTCACTTGACTTACCTTCAATTGTTAGAGGTTAATTAAGTGATAGCAAAAGGCAATTACCATCACAAGTGACTATGATAATGGGGATAGAAATTCCAATTATCAATCCTTGCTAGGACATTTTTTTCTTAATTGTTATTTTATTTCCTTGTTATTTTACTTTCTTGTTCCTCATTTCAAAACCCAAAAAGATACAATCTTATAACCAATTATAAGTACACTTCCCTGCAATTCCTTGAGAGACGACTCGAGGTTTAATACTTCGGTTATTTTTAGTGGGTTTGCTTAAGTGACAAACAAATTAAATTTGATTGAGGTTTAATTGTCGTTTTAGATCTATACTTGCAACGCGATTATTTTTGTGAAATTCTTTACTGACGATTTTTCCCCCATCAATACATGCATTTATATGATTGAGGCCATTGTTCATTGAGCTCACTTACCCAAATAGCCTACCTTATATCTTCCATTGTTAGCCAATTTTGAACCTATGCTTAACCCATTTGTTCTTAATTTTAGCACGTTACAAGCCTTAAGTGAAAAACAATAAATGTCCCTTATTTGTATCTTTGATTAGCTTAGGCTAGGAGAGTGTTTATCATTCAAGTTTGGGGAGAGTTGGGAACATTGATTAGAATAAAAGTGTGTTTTTATATTTTTGTTCAAAATTTTGAAAATTGGGTACATGCTCATGCATTAAATAGGTAAAACCATGTGCATTGATATGTTTGTATATATTTTAAACAAAATATATAAAAAGAAAAAGAAAAACAATAAAAAGGGGACAAAATGTCCCAAAGTAAAATTTAATAAAAATCAATGCATATGGGATGTGAATTAAAAGAAAATGCATGAGTGTGTGAAAAGGTGAAGAATGGGTAGTTAGATTAGCTTTGAAATTGTATAGGCTGTTATATAGGTTAGGAGGGAAGTTTAAGTTAATCAAAGATTCAAATCTCAAGGTCACTTAACCATATGCATCTTACCTTGACCCTAACCCCATTACAACTTTATAAAAAGACCTCATGATATTTGTATGCATGCATGAAATAATTGTTGATTGTTAGATGAAAAACAAATCTTGGAAAGCATGATTAGAGGCGAATTGAGTGAATCAACCCCATACACTTGAGTGATTAGAGCGGATACATATCCGGTGAGGGTTCGATTGCTAAATTACATGTTTTCACCATGATCATTTTTTCTTGCAAGTTTGTAAAATCTTTCAATAACTCAATTCAATTGTGGGTTTGATTTGATTTTGATTGCTTTGGCCCTTATGCTTACATATGTTTTCTTGAAAGCTGATTTATTTTGATCAAGTACTTGCATCCATTTAGATAGTTGCATTTAGTTTATTTGTATTGAATAAATGATAATATCATTTGTCTCTTTCTTGGTTTAGCATGAGGACATGCTTGGTTTAAGTGCGGGGAGGTTTGATAAACCCCAATTTTGTAGTTTATCTTGTGCTTTATTTGGGGTATTTTATCACGTTTTCCCATATTTATTCAATAAAATAACATGGTTTTATAATTCTCCTTAAATTTGTGCTTAAGTGAGAAAATATACTTTTTAGGCCTTAAATTTACCAATTTTAATTCACTTTAATTCCATTCGATGCCTTGATATGTTTGTTGAGTAATTTCAGGTTGAAAAGGCTAGGAATGGATCAAAGGAGTGAAGAGAAAAGCATGCAAAGTGGAGAATTAAATGGAATTCAAGGATTTGGAGTGCATCAATCGACGCGCACGCGTGCCAGATGCACACGCGTGGATATGGAGTCACATGGCGATGCGTACGCGTGACATGACACGTACGCGTGGAACGTAAAATGCCAAGCGACCCGTACGCGTAACCCATGCGTACGAGTCGATGCTCGCACGTGACATCATTTAAGTGAAAACGCTGTGGGTGATTTCTGAGCTTCTCATGCCCAAATCCAATTGATTCCAGGGACTATTTCATGCAGAATTGAAGATTGGACAAAGGGGGAGTACTTAGAATAGTTATGATGAGCCTTTAGTTAGTTTTCTAGAGAGAGAAGCTCCCTCTTCTCTCTAGAATTAGGTTAAATTTAGGTTAAATTCTCTTATATCTAGGGTTAATTTCTTGCTTTCATCTTGTTTCCTTTAAAATTTCTTATTCTATTGTCTTGATTTCCCTATGTTTTCTTGTTAATTTCTCATTTTGGTTACTCTCTATGTTGTGAACACTCTTGTCAATTTCAATTTCCTTTAATGCAATTTGAGGTATTTCATGTTAATTTTGCTTTCCTTAGTTGTTGTTGTTGATTCCTTGTATTGGGTAGTTGTAGATTTTACTATTTCTTGCAATTTATAATGCTTTCCTTTTATGCCTTCCAAGTGTTTGACAAAATGCTTGGTAGGATGTTAGAGTAGCTTTTTGAGCATTCTTGGCTTGGAAAGAGAAATTGGGCAATCTTGAGTCATTAATATCCAATTTAGATTGGTGATCTAGAGTTGTTAGTTAATATTATTTCCATTGACTCTCATCTCTTGCTAATTCAATTAGTAAGTTGATTAGGACTTTTAGATTGAGATTAGCTAGTCTTATTTGACTTTCTCCCTATGTGAAGATAACATCATACCTTCTTCCATTGTTAGAGATGACGAAATAAGATAAATTCTTATTAATTATTGTTATGATTAGTGACTAGGATAGAAAGCCTATATTTTCAATCCTTGCCATGAATGTCTCTCTTTATTGATTGCTTTCTTTCATTGCTTGCTTGGTTTATTTTCTTGCTCCTTTTACCAAATCAAACCCCTTTTGTGATACCATAACCAATGATATGCATACCTCACTGCAACTCCTTGAGAAGACGACCCGAGGTTTAAATACTTCGGTTATATTTTTATTGGGGTTTGTACTTGTGACAACCAAAATTAGATTTGATTGAGAGTTATTAGTTGGTTTGAAACTATGCTTACAACAAATTTCCTTTTCTATTAAGAGAAATTCTAGACCGACAATAAATTTTCTATCACACTCTAACAGGAAAATCCATGGAGATGGTGGACACTATGACAAGGAGAAAGATTAACATTATGTGCCTACAAAAAAGAAAATAGGTTGGTGCGAAGGCTAAGGAGTTGGATACTTCCGAATTCAAACTTTGGTATACAGAAAAAGTGAAGAATAGGAATGGGGTTGGTATTATTGTGGATAAGCAGTGGAAGAAGGACGTAGTGAATGTCAAAAGGGTGGGATATCGGATCATCTCTATCAAACTTGTGGTGGAGGGAGGTGCTTTTCATGTGATTAGCGCCTATGCACCGCAAGTGGGTTCGAACAAAAAGCACAAGATAAGGTTTTGGGAGGATCTAGAAACTTTGGTCTAAGACATACCTTCGGGAGATAAGATTTTCTTAGGAGGAGATTTAAATAGCCATGTTGGAAGAGAAGTGACTGGGTATGGAAGTATTCACGAAGGCCATGGTTTCGGGGTGATCAATGCCGAGGGTGAAACTATTTTGGACTTTTCCTCAACCTTTGACCTCATCGCAAATACATGTTTTAATAAGAGAGACGAACATCTTATAACCTATAAGAGTGGCATGACAAGCTCTCAAATCGATTTCTTCTTGTTGAGGAGAGTCGACCAAAAATTTTGCATTAATTGTAAAATTATCCCGGGAGAGAATTTAACAACACAACATAAGATGTTTGTCATGGATTTTCGCATTGAGAAAAAGTTAAGAAAAAGACATCATACGAAGAACCCAAGGACGAGGTGGTGGCAGATGAAAGGTGAGGAACAAAGAAGCTTTCTAAGACAGGTAGGAGAAGAGGCAAAGTGGGACGGGATTGGAAGCACGAAAGAGATGTGGAGGGAGATGGCAGAAGTTATTAGAAGAACAGCAAAAGAAAGTTTTGGTGAATCTAAAGGGATATGACCAAGAGACAAGGAGTCCTAGTGGTAGAATACGAGTGTACAAGAAAAGATAAAGATAAAAAGGGAGTGCTTTAAAGAGTGGTCTTTATGCCGCAATGAAATAATTGGAAAAAATATAAGGCGGCTAAGAAAGAGACAAAAGTGGCTGTAAGTGAAGCAAGAACAAGAACATATGAGGGTCTCTACCAATCTTTGGACACGAAAGAAGGAGAAAAAGGTATATATAGGATCGCAAAGAGCCGTGAAAGAAGAACAAGATATTTGGATCAGGTTAAGTGCATAAGGACAAGGATGGAGAGGTGCTAGCTCAAGAGGAGAAGATTAATGAAAGGTGGAAGAGCTACTTCCATGAGTTATTTAATGAAGGACATAAGACTCTTGTGAGCCTTGGTCGATTATGCACAAGGGAAGAAGATCAAAACTTTGACTACTATCGACGGATTCGAGACTTTGAGGTAAAAGAGGCTCTAAAATAGATGAAAAATGGCAGGACAGCAGGACCTAATAATATCCCGATTGAGGTTTGGAAGGGCCTTGGAGAAAAATGCATCAATTGGTTAACCAAGCTTTTTAATGAGATTTTAAGGTCAAAGAAGATGCCTGTTGAGTGGAGAAAGAGCACCTTGGTACCTATCTACAAGAATAAGGGAGATATACAAAGTTGCGGAAACTATAGAGGAATCAAGCTCATGAGCCATACCATGAAGGTATGGGAAAGGGTGATAGAACGGAGGTTGAGAAAAGAGACACAAGTAATAGAGAACCAATTTGGATTTATGCCAGGAAAATCCACCACCAAAGCGATATACCTGTTAAGAAGGATGATGGAGAGGTATCGTAGTAATAAAAGGGATCTACATATGGTGTTTATTGATTTGGAAAAAGCATACGATAAGGTGTCAAGGGATGTCTTATGGAAGGTTTTAGAAAAGAAGAGAGTAAGGATCGCATATATTCGTGTAACTAAAGACATGTATGATGGGGCTACAACTAGTGTGAAGACTCAAAGTGGTGTGACAGAGAAATTTTCTATTGGTATAGGATTACACCAGGGATCATCCTTAAGTCCATACCTTTTCACATTAGTCTTGGAAGTACTCACAGAGCACATCCAAAAGCCTGTGCCATGGTGCATGCTTTTTGCTGATGATATCGTACTTATGGAAGAGTCAAGGAAAGACCTAAATAAAAAATTAGACTTATGGAGGGAAGCTCTAGAAGTGTATGGTCTGCGCATAAGCCGTAGTAAGACAGAATATATGGAATGTAAGTTCGGTCTGAGAAGAAAAAACCCTAATATAGGTGAAGATTGGAGAAAACATCCTACGAAAAGTTAAAAATTTTAAGTATCTTGGGTGCATCATACAGGATAATGGAGAGATTGAACGGGATGTAAATCATAGGATCCAAGCTGGTTGGTCAAAATGGCGGAGTGCATCTGGTTTTATATGTGACAAAAAGGTGCATTTAAAACTTAAAGGTAAATTCTATCGTATTGCTATAAGATCGGTTATGCTTTATGGTACGGAGTGTTGGACGGTTAAAGGGGAGCACGAACATAAGCTAAGTGTGGCAGAGATGAAGATGTTGAGATGGATGATTGGTCATACGCGATTGGATAAAATAAGGAACGAAAATATAAGGGAGAGAGTTAGAGTAGCACCCATTGTGGAAAAGATGGTAGAATCGCGTCTCAGGTGGTTTGGACATGTGAGAAGAAGACCGACAGAACACCCAATCAAGAGAGTGGATGAGATGGAAGATGGATAAGGGGTGAAAGGTAGAAGAAGACCTAAGAGGACCATCTATGAGGTGGTCAAACAAGATCTACATGTAAACGGTCTCTCAATAGATATGATACATGACAGAGCTCAATAGCGTCGTTTGATTCATGTAGCCGACCCCACCTAATGGGACAAGACTTTATTGTTGTTGTATAAAACTAGTTTAGTTCTTTCGTAGTTAGTTTATCAACAGACAAATCTTTCATAATTAAAAATAGTTATTACTCTATAATTTTAAATTCTATATATAACATTCTGTCTCTTTTAAAAATTTCCATATTAATATATAATGACTACTTTTTATGATTTTAGGTTAAGTCTATAGACTTTGATGATTTATGAGCCTCATATAGATTTTGTTTTTGGCAAGTCAATTATGAAAATGATTTTCAAGAACTTTTTGAACATAAAATTTCCAGTCTACTTTTATTTTCTAATCTTTTTATCTGTGTTTGTATTGCATATTTCTTTTATCTCAATAGTTATTTGTTTATTAGTATCATATGAAGCTTATCAAACCCTATTTATTTTAATTTGGGTCAAAATTATCTATTTAGAGTAAATTGTTTCAATATTAGTTCTTTTTCAATAAAGTGAATAAACTCAATTTCAATTATATTTAAAGAGAATAACGTCGTAACCGTTTGATATAATTGCATACCAATACAGTAATATTAGACAAAACTAGACTTAATTTAAAAAAAAATAAATAAACACACAAAAGAAATAC
>NC_029792.2:92795343-92796000 GCF_000816755.2 Arachis ipaensis | reverse complement strand
TTTACATATTAACAAAAAAAACGAAAACACGTGTATGCTTATGTCATGTTGCGATGCGCTGATGAATAATCACGTTTAATTTGCTGGTCGAAACTCCAAAGGCCAATTTACTCTTTACTAACACCAAAAGGCCCTTTATTACAGCATAATAACAACTGACCATTATTCAAAAAGATAACCAAATTTTAATATTTTTTTATTTTTGACTTATATTTTTGGTTGGAAAATAGGTAATTAACTATTATAAGAAATTTGAAAATTGAAATTATGAAGGTTTTGTAAAGTATGAATTTTGAAATATACTTAGTAGTGTAAAATTTTAATTTGGATTTGAAAATTTGAAAGTTGTGAGTGTTGGGAATTTAAATCTTAAAAAAAATTTTGTAAGTAATTGAAAAAATAATTAAATTTTTTATTTGGATATATTTTTTCAATAACAAAAAAAATAATACAATTTTTATTGGAAAATTTTGAAAAATATTGAAGAAGGTTTGAAGAAATTGTGAGAATGAAATTGTGTTAGTTAATATTTATAAAGTAAACTAAAAACAAAATTAATGTTTATTTTTAACAAACAGTTATATTTTTTATCACCTAGCATGTGTTAAAATGTTTATTGGCTTTTGTAAGGCTTTTTTCAGGGATGGCAATACCATC
>NC_029792.2:92791432-92795152 GCF_000816755.2 Arachis ipaensis | reverse complement strand
TTCAACGTTTTACTACTCGCGGATAGAAGTGGGGCGGATTTTATACGAGTTGTTGTACAGTGGAACGGGATCAGAAAGAGCAAAAACCCGCCCCTACCCGCCCCGCTGCTACCCTTACTTCTTCCAAACGACTCTAGTTCTTTAGAAAATGTGGGGATTCACATCGTCCCTTTTTCAACGGAAGAAAGTAAATTTTTTAATTTTTCTTGACAGAAAAGAATTCCAAAACAGAGCTGTTGGATTACATCTAAGAGAAAAGATATCGGAACATAGAGAAATAATAAAATACGTTTGATATTGAAAAACTAAACATAAAAGAACAATAAATTATAGGGTCCATCTAGTGTACAGATGCATTTTGGTACAGATTTACAGATTTTTGTTTTTATTTGGTTTAAAAGTGTATCATTAAAAGTGTTGCTTAAAGAGAAAGTGTTATCCTTAATCGTTAACTTGGCTCTGATACCAATTTTTAACTCTTTTATGTTTATAATGTGTATAGATTTGATGTTGACCATTATTATTACTAGTATTTATAATTCTGATTTCATTTTTATAGTTTTTCAATCTTATTTTAGTTTATAATATTCTTTTTTGCATGGATTATTGTTTATAAAATCTTTTATCTGTTTGTCTTTTTCTTTAATATATTTTTTCAAATCTTCAAAAACTTCTTTTATTTCTACACTTTCCGTTGTTTCTAAATATCTTTTTAATTTTTCAACCTCATTCCCAAGATTTTCAGTTGATAAAGGTATAGCGTATCCAAGATGGGCATTGAATTTAACATTTACGTTTGCCAAATTTCCATGAACAATTCCAATTATTTGATCTATTGGGTCATCAGTAATTCTTTTGTCACAGATTGCTAAACTAATTGGTGAATTAATTCCTTTCATATATGTAGATTTGATTAAGACTTGTATAGTACTAATATGAATCCATCCAATTTTAGATCTTTTTTGTTGGTCCTTAATTTTCTCAATCTGTTTACTCAATTCTTCATTATTTATCAAAGCTATTTAAAGTTCTCCATTGGCAGATTTTATTTTTATAGGAGCTTCAAGTTGAATTTTTTCATAGTATATTATATTTTTCTATTAAAAACTTCTTTTAAAAGATTTTGTTTATTAAAATTTTTATTTGATTTGAGATTTAATTCTGTTTTTAGAACAGCCTGCTTTTCATTATCTAATAAAGCAGTTAATCTATAATAATCAGATTCTTCTGTTAATTCTAAACTTTCTAAATAATTCATAATTGAAAGACTAGAATGAAGATGTACCTTTCTGGATAAAAACTTCCTTTATTCAGTATTTTTTACATAAGGGGTTTTTATCTCCAGAGGGAAGATTGTAGATACTAACTCCAGAGGGGAGTTTAGAACTATTTTTCCCTAAGGGGATTCTTCCTCAGACTATAGAATCGCCTCGGCAGCTTCCTCCTTGCTCTCCTAGCATATGAGTACTCTTAGCCTCCTGCTTTTACTAAAACAAATTCATTTAACTCTTTTAGATTTTCTTCCATAAATCTTTGGTAAATACCTGGGGCTTGTTTTAATCCGAATGGTAATACATTCCATTCATAGAGTAACACACTTGTTGATTCTTTTATTGGGCAAGTAAAAGCAGTTAATTTCTTTGTTTCTTCGTCTAAACGAAGCTGCCAATATCCTGATTTTGCATCAAGAGATGAAAACCAAGTTGCTCCTTTGATTTTTTCTAAAATAGAATCTTTTCTTGGAAGTTTATGAGCATCACCAATAATTGCTTCATTCATCTTCTTATAGTTAATAACCATTCTTCGTTTTCCCCTTTTAATTTCATTATTGTTTTCGACATAAAAGGCTGGAGCTGCATGAGGACTTTTACTTAATCTTATAATTCCTTTTTCCAAAAGATCTCTACATTCTAATGAAAACTCTTCTCTATCTCTTGCGGAATAAGAAATTTTATTTGGAACATTTATCTCTTTTGTAGGATCTTTTAATTTAATACTTACTAATTCGTTATTTGTATTTTTAACATCTAAAGGATTTTCAGTACAAATTTCATCCAAAAGTTCTTCTATCTTTATTTCAAGACTATTTTTTGGGACATTTATCTGAAAGTATAAATTTAAATAACATGTCTCTAATATAGAAAATATTTTAAATTTTAAGATCTTATCTATAGTGGTAGTTGGTATTTTTATACGTTTTGATTTTTCGATCTATTAATTTTGATAACTTAATTATTTCTTCTCTTAAATCTTCTAATTTACTTTTTTCCATTAGGTGACGTTTTTCTTTGTGAAGAGCTACGGTTTTAAATGAAAAGTGTGGCTTTAGAAAGTGTAGTTTAGATAAACAAATCTTTAAATCTGTACAGATTTAGATCTGTACCATATAATTTTCTTAAATTATATCGTAAAATAGAAGAAACATAAATTTTGTGTTCCTCCGCTAGGTTAAGGATTGGGATTAAAAAAAAAAACTTGACTGATTTATAAAATTACATTCTCAAATAGTTTCATATATATTATTTTGCTGTTTTATAATATTTTCTTTTTAACTTTTTTTTATCATCATTATTTTTTAATCTCTGTCGCTTCTATTCTAAAAGAGGAATAATAATACATAGTCTAATCTATTAATGTCATAATCTTTTAGACATTAAATATAATTTTAATAAGAAACTGGAAATTTAAAGAATGTTGGGATCTTGCAAAGATGCACGGTCCCTACAAGATGGAGATAGGGCTATGATGGAGAGTTCAACATAAGGAGGTGTGAAAACATAGGCAAAAGACATTATGGAAATAGAGGAAAATCACATGCTCCCTTTCCTAACACCAATGCTAGCCACCAACCCACCAAACCAAAATTGAGAATAAAACAAAGGAAATGATGTTGTCATGATGCTGTTGGTGGGCTGCTTTTGTCGGTTACCTAGACAAAGATGGTTTTGTTGCTAGCTGGCTGAGTTACCTAGACAAAGATGGTTTTGTTGCTAGAGAGAAATGGTGAAGTTTGGAATTGGAATTGACATTCAGATACACAGATCGATGGGATTATTGGACTGTGACATGTGCCGTACTCTTTTCAAGACAACTATATCATGAAAATTTTCTAGTTATGCAGAATTCTAATAATAAGGCAAAAAAATTTTTATATTGGGATGTACGTGTGAATTTCAGAAAAAATGGTGATTTTTTAGTATTTTTGTTTAACGTAACATTATGTAATTGAATGCACATATAAAATTAATTTATACTAACAATGTATTAAAATTAAATTCTAAAATTATTGACATAATAAAACATAAATATATCTTAAGAAAGCTTAATAAAATCTAGCTACTTTTTATTATTATAATTATTATAATTGTGTCTAAATGTGGCATTAAACCTATCCATAATGTCTAGTTATACATTCATAAAAATTATTGACAGTTAGTCACATTCACTCATACACTCACATCATCCTAATGTCTTAACTCTCTACGGTCAAGTATTTGGTATTTATTCGCATCTGGTTTAAAATTAGAGAATATAATTCGAATTGTAGGTTTGTCAAATCTGATTCGATCCACAGATAAATAGGATTAGCGAATTATAAATCTGCATCAGCAGATCCGATATGTAGATTCTCAAAAAAAAATTAATAAATAAAAATTTGAGATATTAAAATTTTTATAATTTATTTGTTTTTATTATTGAAATGTTAGATAATTAGATTTG
>NC_029792.2:92765460-92790606 GCF_000816755.2 Arachis ipaensis | reverse complement strand
ATTTGATATTTTTGTTATTATTCATATATTTTCAGTTGTTTTATTTTTATATTTAAGAAAATATTGTTTAATTTAATTTTTTATTTTTCAAATATTTTAAAGGATTTTTTGAATTTTTGGTTTTTTATTACTAGTAATATTTGATCTTTAGTTCGCAAATTTGTAGATTAGAGCAAATTGGATCTGAACCTAAAAAGTGGGGATATTAGATTCGACCCAATCATGTGATTTTAGGATAGATCGAATTGAGATTTTAGTCATATCCGATTCGATCCGATTCACATACATCTTACATGCAGACTTGGGGTTTAAAGGAAAGGAGTATCAGCAAAACCAAAATAGGTTTTTCTATTAACTATGATGGGCCGGGAAAAGGAATATTCCGAAAATAAAGAAGAGGTAGGGTGATTTGGTTTGAGTAAATGAAATTTTAAGACTCTGAACTTTTGAAAATTTTATTATAAGCCAATTCTAATTTAATTTATTTGTTAAAAATTTTAATTTTAAAAATTATTTTATTCAAGATAATTAAATCAAATTTTGATAATTAAATTAGGATTTTTATCTAATTTTATAATAATTGAATAATTTCTATATTTAAAATTTAAAATTTTAGTTGTTGTAAAATTTTTAATTTAAATAATTGAGATTTGAAATTTAATACTTTAATTTTTATGAACAAAGAAAATTAATTATATGATCCCTAATTTTAAAATAGAGTACTTATTTGAAAAATTAATTGGCAAATTGATAAATAAAATGATATTCTTAAAGTAATTTTAAAGATTAAATTAGGATTTAAATTACTACTCTATTCCCTAATTTTATTAAAATTATCAAACCCTAATTAACCCTAAAATTCAAACACACAAAACCCTAACCCTAACACACACTCACTCTCACTTCCCTCACTTCTCAGTAGGGGTGTTCATGGATCGGATCCGATCCGCATATCCGCGGTGTTTATCCGAATCCGATCTGAAAATTGCATATATGGATCCGATCCGCATATCCGCACACTAATCAGATTGGATTGCGGATTTTGTGTAGGTATCCGCATATCCGCGTATCCACAAAAATAAAGAAATAAATAAGTAAATATTCTTTTTATGTTTTATTTCAACTAATAATTATAATATATGTTGTATTATTTTAATTTATTATTTAAGAAAAGTATGTTTAATATTATTTTAAGAGTAAATATATTTTAAAAAATAGAAAAAATAAATTTTATTGATATTTTTTTAATAAAAATAAAATTTTAAAAATATTTTTGTGTTTTGTGGATATATCCGATATCCGATCCGATCTGATCCGCAAATGTGCGGATCGGATCCAAACTAAAAAAAACTACGGATATTGGATTCAATCCGATCCGATCCACATTCACCCCTACTTCCCAGCCGCTACCTCAAACAGACAGAAAGAAAAGAAAAAGAAAGGGAAAGAAAGAAGAAGGAGCGTGATCCAGAGCGAAGAGAAGGAGGAGAGGAAGATGACGGTGCTGGCGGGGCTGGGAGCTGCCATCGCGTCGCTGTCGCAATGAAGAGGGAGAGAGAGACGAATGAGGGATAGAGCAACGTTGAAAGAGACAGATATGAGCTAGGGACCACGACAAGGAAGGAGTCGCCGCCGTTCACGCTCGTCGTGACCAGCTTTGTTGCTGTTACTGCTAAAGCTTCCACTGCTGCCGTTGGTTGAAGCCATCACCGTCGCTAAGAAGCATGTCACTGTCGAGCACAAAGTGGAGAGACAGAATATGATGGCAAAAAGAGGGAGATGCTATGGTTTCCCTCGCTGCCGCTGTTGTCGCTGGAGCCGTCAGGAGCAGCCGCCGTCGCCGTCGCCGTTTGGGTCTGACCGGAAGAGAGGAGACGGTGGTGGATGTTGGCTCTGCTGCATGCAAGAAGGAAGGGCTAGTACGCTGTCACCAAGATGCTGCGTCACTACCAAAGGTCTCTATTGCTGTTCTGCTCGCCGGAAGTCATCACCGGAGCTGCAACTACTTCATTCTTTGGTTTCTTTTTGGTATAGTGAGTAACTCTTGTCCTAAAACTCTTACCATTGTTGTTCTGTTAGAAATTATTGAGGATTTCACGATGTTAATGTCTTAGGGTTGAGTCACTAAGATTGCATGGTGCGTTTGTTGCTGTCGCAGGGTTATGGCAGAGCTTCTGTGGACATTGTGGATTGCCGCTGTTATGGACGGAAAGAAAAAGGGGATTTAATGCGTTGAATTATGCAAATTGTGGTTAATTGAGGTAGGGACTTTTACTTAAACTCATTTTATTTCACGAAATTGTCATAAATCGATATCGATGCGAAATGTATATTTTTGTGATCGTGTGAGTCTTATGTATTAGATTGGACTATTTTGGAGAAATGAAGTGAAATTGGTAAATGATTAAAAAGAGATTAAATGCTCTAGTAATAAAATTAATTAGTAACAATATTTGAAGCCTCTTGGTAGATGAATTAGGATCTGAACAACTTGTTTGCTACCCTAATTCTTGAAAATTTAATAACTTAAAGATAAATTAAGATAAGAAATTAAATACATTGATGTTAAGAAATTGGTTGGTGTTTGAAATGGTTGAGAAGGGTTTGGGAGTGGTTTGATCTAGATAGAACCTTTGAAGGGTGAAAATATCCAAATTTTAGGAGAGATTCTGCCAAAATTTTATAAAACTAAATGAAAAATTGAATAATAAGATAATGAGAATTGTTGTGTTTTTATAAAGACTAGAGACTTTATCTTGGAGATTGATATGATTTTCTATTTAAAGAATTATGTCTTGAAACAGTTTTAAACTTAAAATAGAGTTGAAGTTAGTTTGAGGACTTGGTTGATTAAAGAGTTGGATGGTTATGTTAATTATGAGGTTTAGGGATAAGCTAACTTGTTTGATTTGATTAACAATGAAAACAATAAATAAAGTAATTAAAGTTAACTTGAAAAGAGAATTAATTAATTAAAGGTTTAAAAGGCTAATTTATTATCAACTCAAGGGTTGGAAAGTTTTATAAAGAATGAGATCAACTTGATATTTGGTTAGTTATTGAGAAAAAGTTAGAGGAAGCTAAGGATGAAACAAATGAGTATGACTTAGACTTAAATTCGATTGAGTTTATGGCTTTGCGCATGAGAATGAAGGATGTAAATTGATATTTGAATTGATGTTGAAGAATGGTAGAATAAATGGTATGAGGTTGGTTGAAATTAAGAAAACCTTTAATGGTGGTTAACCCCAATTTTAGGGGAGATTATGTCAAAATTTTGTATGATTATAAGCAAGAGTACTTAGCACAAAGTTAAATAAGATTTAAATATTAAGTCCCTAAAAGTCTTGATTTTGTAATTTCCTTAAGGGTTGCGACCTTGGTTGGTATTCATGTTATATTGAAGTCATTCAAATTAAAATTATAAAGTAAAAATTGAGAAATAAAGATCTTATTGACATTGAGGATTGTGACTTTAATTGAGATTCTTGTTGTAATATAATTATTGAGATTAAGATTTTGGTGAGACTTGTAGAATAAAGATTTTTGTTGACATTGATAATTGAAGTGCAAAGTAAAGATCGATTATGAGTGGTTGATTAATGTGGATAATAATTATGATTAAATGAGTAAATTGTTGTATATGTACATAGAATATGTATGAGCAAAGAGTAGGCGAAAATGGTGAATTTCCCTCGGGATGGTTATGGCATTAAGGCTTTTGAAGTTTATGATTTCTGAGGTTCGGGTTAATTTGAAAGAATGAGATTTTGATTTAAATTTATTATATTCTAAGGCTCTAAAGGGTGATTTGAATTTTAGGATGAACCTAAGCATTATTCGGGTCAGGTTGGAAAAGCTTAGAAGTGAGCATATCTTTTGTGATTTAACCATAGAGTATGATGTCCGATTAAGTTTTTAAAAGGTATGAGAACTCGATTGTGAATTTAAAGACAAAAGTAATGAATATGATTCTTGGCCTGATATAGACTAAATATATTGTTATTGAAAGTAAATAAGCCAAGTATAATTATGTGTGGTTGATTAATATGGATAATAATTGTGATTAAAATAAGTGAATTGAATTATGACATTAATTAATTGTCTGGCAAGGGCGGTGGTATCATCCTGC
Organism: Arachis ipaensis; assembly: GCF_000816755.2. Taxonomy (NCBI): domain Eukaryota; kingdom Viridiplantae; phylum Streptophyta; class Magnoliopsida; order Fabales; family Fabaceae; genus Arachis; species Arachis ipaensis. Next base: position 92,786,474 of record NC_029792.2, on the reverse strand, counting down.
TTGCTCAGTGTGTTATTATTTTGTGGGGATGGTAGTTTTGTCCCGCCCATGATGAAGTTGGTAGTCTTATCCCGCTCACACTTTGAAGATGAGTATCCTTGTGATAAATTTGAATATAAAGAATTATGAGTTTGTGGTGCGTGGCAGAAGTTAGACCAATTAAGAGAGTCTTAATAAAAGAAATGTGTTGCAAGTATAGCTCTCAACCAGCTAAAGTCTGCCTCACCAATTTAAAAAGGGGTTGTCACAAAATTAAAATTAAAAATACTGGGAGTATGAGTCCCAGGTCGTCTCCCAACGAGTTGCAGGAAAGGGTGCTATTTTATTAACTAGAAGTTTTCCAGAAAAGTTGAGTTTTGATAATGAATAAAAATAATTGTAAATTAAAGCAATATAACTAAGAATTATTATTAATATTAAAAGGCCTTGATTGAAAGAATGATTAATTGGAAGTTCTATCCTTGTTGGAATCTTCTCAAGTGTAGTGTAAAGAGGTTATTGTTTTCACTTAGTTAACCCTTACTAAATAAAGGAAAGTCAAGTGATTGAGCTAACTCTTACCCGCAAATCCTAATCCTCTCCCTTGGGAAGGTCTAGCGTTAGTAGGTACAGAATTAGTCAACAACGTCTAATTTAACTAAGCACTTGAGCATTCCAACTCAAGTGTCTCTTCTTAATCAACCCCCATGTCAAGTAGGAAATCTACTCCATTGACATAGAATTAATATTCATAAAAATATAAGAAGACATAGTAAATTAAATAAAATAAAATAGAGAATTAAAATTAATTAAAATTAAAAGTAACTCTATATATTAATAAACTCCAAATGCAACATACTTAATTGAATAGGGTCAATGAGCAACTAATGAGAGTAAAGGAATAAGGAAACAAACTAAAGTAATGTCTTCGTGGAGGTAATGGCTCTTCAGCATCCAAAATCCAAAGAAAGCATAAACTATCAATGTAAAGCTAATCTAGATTCAAATCTAAAACTGAAAGTAATCCTAATATTGATGTATCTGAATGTGTGTGGATGCGTATTGAGTCTCTGCATGTTCTCTAGCTTTAGTCTGTGTTTCTGGGCCAAAAATTGGGTCAAAATGCGGCCCGAAATCGCCCCCAGCGTATTCTGTTATTTCTGCAGATCATGCAGGTCATCCGTACTGATGAGCGGATAATTTATACGCTTTTTGGCATTGTTTTCTAGTAGTTTTTAGTATAATTTAGTTAGTTTTTACTATGTTTTTATTAGTTTTTTATGCAAAAATCACATTTCTAGACTTTACTATGAGTTTGTGTGTTTTTCTGTGATTTCAGGTATTTTCTGGCTGAAATTGAGGAACCTGAGCAAAAATCTGATTCAGAGGCTGAAAAAGGACTGCAGATGCTGTTGGATTCTGACCTTCATGCACTCGAAATGGATTTTCTGGAGCTACAGAAGCCCAATTGACACGCTCTAAATTGCGTTGGAAAGTAGACATCCAGGACTTTCCAGCAATATATAATAGTTCATACTTTACCCAAGTTTTGACGATGCAAACTGGCGTTCAAACGCCAACTTCCTGCCCTATTCTAAAGTTAAACGCCAAAAACAGGTTACAAACCAGAGTTAAACGCCAGAAATAGGCTGCAACCTGGCGTTTAACTCCAAGAGAAGTCTCTACACATGAAGGCTTCATTACTCAGCACAAGCACACACCAAGTGGGCCCCGAAAGTGGATTTCTGCACTATCTGCACTTAGTTACTTATTTTATATAACTCTAGCTACTAGTTTAGTATAAAAACTACTTTTAGAGATTTATTTCTGACGGCATGAGTCTCTAAACCCCATGATTGGGGGTGAGGAGCTCTGCTGTGTTTCGATGAATTAATGCAATTACTACTATTTTTCATTCAATCACGCTTGTTTCTATTCTAAGATATTCACTCGCACTTCACCCTTATGAATGTGATGATCCGTGACACTCATCATCATTCTCACCTATGAACGCGTGCCTGACAACCACCTCCGCTCTATCTGTACTAGCTTGAGTGTGTATCTCTTAGCCTCCTGGTTCATGATCAGAGTCTTCGTGGTATAGGCTAGAATTATTGGCGGCCATTCCTGAGATCCGGAAAGTCTAAACCTTGTCTGTGGTATTCCGAGTAGGATCTGGAAAGGGATGACTGTGACGAGCTTCAAACTCGCGAGTGTTGGGCGTAGTGACAGACGCAAAAGGATCAATGGATCCTATTCCAACATGATCGAGAACCGACAGATGATTAGCCGTGCGGTGACAGCGCATTTGGACCATTTTCACTGAGAGGACGGATGGTAGCCATTGACAACGGTGATCCACCAACATACAGCTTACCATGGAAGGAGCCTTGCGTGCGTGAAGAAGAAGACAGTAGGAAAGCAAAGATTCGGAAGACAGAGCACCTCCAAATCCTCAATCTGTTCTCCATTACTGCATAACAAGTATTATTTAATTTATGCTATTTAATCTTCATAAACCCAATCATTTTTATTACTAATTTCCTGACTAAGAATTACAAAATAACCATAGCCTGCTTCAAGCCAACAATCTCCGTGGGATCAACCCTTACTCACGTAAGGTATTACTTGGACGACCCAGTGCACTTACTGGTTAGTGGTACGAGTTGTGAAAAGTGTGATTTACAATTCGTGCACCAAGTTTTTGGCACCGTTTCCGAGGATTGTTCAAGTTTGGACAACTGACGGTTTATTTTATTGCTTAGATTAGGAAAAATTGTTCTTTTTGGTTTAGAGTCTTCTATTATTGTTTTTGTTTAAAGTTTTAAAATCCTTATTTTATTTTTCAATTTTTCAAAAATTTTTAAACTAATAATTGAGTTCTTTTGTTTGATTTTAGTTTCATATTTTCAGTTTGGTGTCAATTGCCTGATTTTATTTTTTCTTTCAATTTTTTTCGAATTATTAGTGCTCAGAATATAAAAATTTTTAAGTTTGGTGTCTTTGTGTTTCTGCTTTCTTAAAAATTTTTCAAAAGTTGTTCTTAGCGTTCATCGTGATATTCAAAGTTTTCCTGTCTGTTTCTTTTGTTTTGATCTAAAAAATTTAAGTTTGGTGTCATTTTTTACTGTTTTTCTCTTTCTTCATTAAATTCAAAAATATCTTTTCTCTTTATTTTAATTAATTTTCAAATTTTTCTTTAAAAATTCAAATTTTTATTTTAAAACATTTTATTCTATCTTATCTTAGTTTTGAAATTTCAAAATTCAAAATCTTTTCAAAAATCATATCCAAAGTTTTTCAAATCTTCTTAATTAAGTAATTATTTTAGTTTTCAAATCTATTTTTCTCTTAGTTTTCGAAATTTACATTTTATTTTCTAATTATTTTATTTTATCTTATTATCTTTATTTAATTTTTAATTATTCGGTTTGATCCTATTAAAATAAAAACAAAAATACATTTTATTTACAATTCATATCAATTCCATTTTATCCATCATGGACCTAAATGGAAATGAACAGTCCAGAAGGACTCTGGGATCATATGCTAACCTCATTACTGCTGCATATGGGAGTAGCATCTGTATACCTTCCATCAAAGCAAGCAGTTTTGAGCTGAATCCTCAGCTCATTGTCATGGTGCAACAAAATTGCCAGTATTTCGGTCTTCCACAGGAAGAACCTACTGAGTTTCTGGCGTAGTTCTTGCAAATTGCTGACACAGTGCGTGACAAAGAGGTAGATCAGGATGTATACAGGCTATTACTATTTTCGTTTGCTGTAAAAGATCAAGCTAAGAGGTGGTTAAATAACCAACCCACAGCAAGCATAAGAACATGGAAACAGTTATCAGACAAATTCTTGAATCAATATTTCCCTCCAAAAAGGATGACGCAGCTAAGGCTGGACATTCAAGGCTTTAAACAAGAGGATGATGAATCCATTTATAACGCTTGGGAGAGGTACAGAGGGATGCTAAAGAAATGCCCCTCTGAAATGTTTTCAGAGTGGGTGCAATTAGACATCTTCTACTATGGACTTACAGAAAAAGCTCAGATATCTCTAGACCACTCAGCTGGTGGATCTATACACATGAGAAAGACTGTTGAAGAGGCTCAAGAGCTTATTGATATAGTTGCTAGAAATTAACATCTGTACATAAGTAATGAGTCCTCCATGAAAGAAGAAGCTAAGGAAGTGTCAACTGACTTTAGTCCTCAGGAACAAGTTGCTGAACTCAATCAGCAACTATTTTCTATACCAAGGCAGTTAGCAGAATTTAAGGAGATGCTACAAGAGACCAGAATTGCTAACAAGGATATGGAATCACAATTGAATCAGACAAAACAGCAGTTATCAAAATAGATAACAGAGGAGTGCCAAGCAGTCCAATTAAGAAGTGGAAAAACGTTAAATACTCCAACTCAAAGCAGCAGAAAGCCAAGAAAAGAACAGCTGACAGAGGATGAGCAACCTGCTACCCAAAATCCCTCTGAGAAAAGTAAGAGCCCAGAGAGGAATAGTTCTGGCAATCAAACGCCAGAAACAGTTGAAAAATTGGCGTTAAACTCCAATTCCACGTCCAGTTCTGGCGTTTAAACACCAGAAAAGGGTAGAAATCTGGCGTTAAACGCCCAATCCACGTCCAGTTCTGGCGTCCAAACGCCAGTGAGGGATCAGACACCTGCAAGTGCTGATACTAACTCCCTCAAGAAGGCTTCTCAACATGCCTCTGTAGGAATTCAACCTGCAGCAACTAAGGTTGAAGAATATAAAGCCAAAATACCTTATCCTCAGAAACTCTGCCAAGCAGAACAGGATAAACAATTTGCTCGCTTTGCAGACTATCTCAGGACTCTTGAAATAAAGATTCTGTTTGCAGAGGTACTTGAGCAAATACCCTCTTATACTAAGTTCATGAAAGAGATCTTAAGTCATAAGAAGGATTGGAGAGAAACAGAAAAAGTTTTTCTCACTGAAGAGTGCAGTACAGTCATCCTAACAAGCTTACCAGAGAAGCTTAAGGATCCCGGAAGCTTTATAATACCATGCACATTAGAGGATACTTGTACCAAGACAGCTCTATGTGACCTTGGGGCAAGTATCAATCTAATCCCTGCATCCACTATCAGAAAGCTTGGCTTGGCTGAAGAGGTCAAACCAACCCGGATATGTCTTCAACTTGCTGATGGCTCCATTAAATATCCATCAGGCATAATTGAGGATATGATTGTCAAGGTTGGGCCATTTGCCTTTCCCACTGACTTTGTAGTACTGGAAATGGAGGAGCACAAAAGTACAACTCTCATCCTAGGAAGACCTTTCCTAGCAACTGGACGAACCCTCATTGATGTCCAAAAAGGGGAGGTGACCTTAAGAGTCAATGAGGACGAGTTCAAGCTGAATGCGGTTGAGGCAATGAGGAATCCAGACACATCAAATGACTACATGCGTGTTGATATTATTGACTCCCTGGTAGAGGAGATCAACATGGCTAAGAGTCTTGAATCAGAGCTAGAAGATATCTTTAAAGATATCCAGCCTGATCTGGAGGAATCAGAGGAAATAAAAGAGCCTCTGAAAATTCCTCAGGAAGAGGAGAAATCTCCTAAACCTGAGCTCAAATCACTACCATCATCCCTGAAATACACATTTCTGGGAGAAGGTGACACTTTTTCGGTGATCATAAGCTTTGCTTTAAATCCACAGGAAGAGAAAGCACTATTTCAAGTGCTAAGGACGCACAAGACAGCTCTTGGGTGGTCCATAAGTGATCTTAAGGGCATCAGCCCAGCAAGATGCATGCACAAGATCCTATTGGAGGACGATGCTAAGCCAGTGGTTCAACCACAGGGGCAGCTAAATCCAGCCATGAAGGAGGTGGTGTAGAAAGAGGTCATCAAGTTACTCGAGGCTAGGATTATTTATCCCATTTATGATAGCCCCTGGGTGAGCCCTGTCGAAGTTGTCCCCAAGAAGGGAGGCATGACAGTGGTTCATAATGAAAAAAATGAACTGATTCCTACAAGAACAGTTACAGGGTAGTATATGTGTATTGATTACAGAAGACTCAATACAGCCACCAGGAAGGATCACTTTCCTTTACCATTCATAGACCAGATGCTAGAAAGACTAGCAGGTCATGAATACTACTGCTTTTTGGATGGCTATTCAGGTTATAACCAAATTGCAGTAGATCTTCAGGACCAAGAGAAAACAACATTCACATGTCCTTCTAGAGTGTTTGCCTACAGAAGGATGCCTTTTGGTCTGTGCAATGCACCTGCAACCTTTCAAAGGTGCATGCTCTCTATCTTCTCTGATATGGTAGAGAAATTTTTGGAAGTCTTCATGGATGACTTCACAGTATTTGGAGATTCATTCAGCTCCTGCCTTGACCATTTAGCACTTGTTCTGAAAAGATGCCAAGAGACTAACCTAGTCTTAAACTGGGAAAAATGTCACTTTATGGTGACTGAAGGAATTGTCCTTGGGCATAAAATTTCAAACAAGAGAATAGAGGTAGATCAAGCTAAAGTGGAAGTAATTGAAAAATTACCACCACCTGCCAATGTTAAGGCAATCAGAAGCTTTCTAGGGCATGCAGGATTCTATAGGAGGTTTATAAAAGATTTTTCAAAAATTGAAAGCCCTCTGAGCAATCTGCTAGCTGCCGACACGCCATTTGTATTTGACACAGAGTGTCTGCAGGCATTTGAAACTCTGAAAGCTAAGCTGGTCACAGCACCAGTTATTTCTGCACCAGACTAGACATTACTATTCAAACTAATGTGTGATGCCAGTGACCATGCCATTAGTGCAATACTAGGACAGAGGCATAACAAGCTTCTGCATGTCATTTATTATGCTAGCTGTGTTTTAAATGATGCCTAGAAAAATTACACAACCACAGAAAAAGAATTGCTTGCAGTGGTTTATGCCATTGACAAGTTTAGATCATACTTAGTAGGATCAAAAGTAATTGTGTACACTGACCATGCTGCTCTTAAATATCTACTCACGAAGCAGGATTCAAAACCCAGGCTCATAAGATGGGTGTTGCTTCTGCAAGAGTTTGATATAGAAATAAGAGACATAAAAGGGACAGAGAATCAAGTCGCTGATCATCTGTCCGGATAGAACAAGAAGGGGCGTCCTTTCCCTCTATTGAGATCTCTGAAACCTTTTCGGATGAGCAATTGTTTGCCATTCAGGAAATACCATGGTTTACAGACATTGCAAACTATAAAGCTGCAACATTCATACCCAAGAAGTACAGCAGGCAACAAAAGAAAAAATTAATTACTGATGCAAAGTACTACCTGTGGGATGAACCATATCTCTTTAAAAGATGTGCAGACGGAATAATCCGTAGGTGTGTACCTAGAGAAGAAGCATAGAAGATCTTATGGCATTGTCATGGATCACAATATGGAGGACATTTCGGAGGTGAGCGAACAGCCACAAAAGTCCTCCAATGTGGCTTCTACTGGCCCACTCTCTATAAAGACTCCCGAGAGTTTGTGCGTAACTGTGACAGCTGCCAGAGAGCTGGTAATCTATTTCATAGTTACGCCATGCCTCAGCAAGGGATCTTAGAGATTGAGTTATTTGACATATGGGGTATTGACTTCATGGGGCCTTTCCCACCATCATACTCAAACACTTATATTATGGTGGCAGTCGACTATGTATCCAAATGGGTAGAGGCCATTGCAACACCCACCAATGATACTAAGACAGTGCTGAAGTTCCTCCAGAAACATATCTTCAGCAGGTTTGGTGTCCCTAGAGCACTAATCAGTGATGGGGGCACTCACTTCTACAACAAACAGCTTTACTCTGCTATGATCCGATATGGAATTAGCCACAAGGTGGCAACTCCATATCATCCACAGATAAATGGGCAAGCTGAAGTCTCTAACAGAGAACTAAAAAGAATCCTGGAACGGACTGTAAGTACCCGTAGAAAGGATTGGGCAAGAAGCTTGGATGATGCTCTGTGGGCATACAGAACAACATTTAAGACTCCTATAGGGACCTCTTCATACCAGCTTGTGTATGGTAAGGCCTATCATCTGCCCGTGGAACTGGAGCATAAGGCCTACTGGGCAACCAGATTCCTAAACTTTGATGCCAAATTAGCTGGAGAGAAAAGATTGCTCCAGCTGAATGAGCTAGAGGAATTCAGACTCAATGCTTTTGAAAATGCTAAGATTTACAAAGAGAAAGCAAAAAGGTGGCATGACAGAAAGTTGTCATCTAGAGTCTTTGAACCAGGACAGAAGGTCCTGCTATTTAACTCTAGACTCAGATTATTCCCTGGGAAATTAAAATCTCAGTAGAGGGGACCATATGTGATTACAAGTGTGTCACCATATGGCTATGTGGAGCTTCAAGATACTGATTCTAATAAGAGGTTCATTGTTAATGGACAGAGAATCAAGCATTATCTTGAAGGTAATGTTGAGCAAGAATGCTCAAGGCTGAGACTAGATTAAAAGCTCAGTAATGTCAAGCTATTGACAGTAAAGAAGCGGTTATTGGGAGGCAACCCAATCTTATTTATCTATGTTAATTATATCTATTTATTTTCCATTGTTATTTTATGTTTTCTATAGGTTGATGATCATGTGAAGTCACAAAAATAACTGAAAAATCAAAAATAGAATGAAAAACAGCACACTCTAGAGGATAAGCTTATTGGCGTTTAAACGCCAGTAAGAAGCATCAGACTGGCATTTAACGCCAGAAAGAAACATCAAGCTGGCGTTAAACGCCAGAAACAGACTACAGTCTGGCGTTAAATGCCAGAAACAGGCTACAGCTTAGCGTTAAATGCCAAAAACAAGCAGTAGTCTGGCGTTAAACGCCAGGATTGCACTCTAAGGGCATTTACATGACAAAATGGAGCAGGGATGCTAAGTCCTTGACCCCTCAGGATCTGTGGACCCCACAGGATCCCCACCAACCACACCTCTTCTTCTCTCCTCCACACCTTTTCATACACACTTCCCCCACCCTTGGCAAACCTACCATACACACACCCATCTCCTCCATTTCTTCTTTCTCTCCTCCTTTCTTCCTTCTTTTGCTCGAGGACGAGCAAACATTTTAAGTTTGGTGTGGAAAAAGCATTGCTTTTTTGTTTTTCTATATCCACCTGACAACAAAGGCAAGAAAGAGACATAGAGGAGCTCAAGAGCACCATTGGTTCTTCAAGAGGAAGAAGACGCCACCCTCACTAAGGTGGACCCATTCCTTAATCTCCTTGTTTATTTATTTTTTTCTGTTTTCGTTCTCTAAGCTTTATTTATGTTTGTGTCTTATTACATGATCATTATTATCTAGTGTCTATGTCTTAAAGCTATAAATGTCCTATGAATCCATTACCTTTCTTAAATGAAAAATGTTTTAACCACAAAAGAACAAGAAGTACATGATTTCGAATTCATCTTTGAAATTAGTTTAATTATTTTGATGTGGTGACAATACTTTTTGTTTTCTGAATGAATGCTTGAATAGTGCATATTTTTTTGAATTTGTTATTTATGAATGTTAAAATTGTTGGCTCTTGAAAGAATGATGAAAAAGGAGAAATGTTATTGATAATCTGAAAAATCATAAAATTGATTCTTGAAGCAAGAAAAAACAGTGAAGAACAAAGCTTGCAAAAAAAATGGCGAAAATAAAAGAAAAAAAGGAAGAAAAGAAAAAGCAAGCAGAAAAAGCCAAGAGCTCTTTAAACCAAAAGGCAAGAGCAAAAAGCCAATGACCCTTTAAACCAAAAGGCAAGGGCAAAAAGGATCCAAGACTTTGAGCATTAATGGATAGGAGGGCCAAAAGCAATAAAATCCTGGACTAAGCGGCTAAACCAAGCTGTCCCTAACCATGTGCTTGTGGCGTGAAGGTGTCAAGCCAAAAGCTTGAGACTGAGTGGTTAAATTCGTGATCCAAAGCAAAAAGAGTGTGCTTAAGAACCCTAGATACCTCTAATTGGGGACTCTATCAAAGCTGAATCACAATCTGAAAAGGTTCACCTAGTTATGTGTCTGTGGCATTTATGTATCCGGTGGTAATACTGGAAAACAAAGTGCTTAGGGCCACGACCAAGACTCATAAAGTAGCTGTGTTCAAGAATCAACATACTAAACTAGGAGAATCAATAACACTATCTAAATTCTGAGTTCCTATAGATGCCAATCATTCTGAACTTCAAAGGATAAAGTGAGATGCCAAAACTGTTCAGAGGCAAAAAAGCTACTAGTCCCGCTCATCTAGTTGGAGCTAAGTTTCATTGATATTTTTGAATTTATAGTATATTCTCTTCTTTTTATCCTAATTGATTTTCAGTTGCTTGGGGACAAGCAACAATTTAAGTTTGGTGTTGTGATGAGCGGATAATTTATACGTTTTTTGGCATTATTTTCTAGTAGATTTTAGTATAATTTAGTTAGTTTTTACTATGTTTTTATTAGTTTTTATGCAAAAATCACATTTCTAGACTTTACTATGAGTTTGTGTGTTTTTCTGTGATTTCAGGTATTTTCTGGCTAAAATTGAGGGACCTGAGCAAAAATCTGATTCAGAGGCTGAAAAAGGACTACAGATGTTGTTGGATTCTGACCTCCTTGCACTCGAAATGGATTTTCTGGAGCTACAAAAGCCCAATTGGTGCGCTCTCAATTGCGTTGGAAATTAGACATCCAGGGATTTCCAGCAATATATAATAGTCCATACTTTACCCAAGTTTTGACGACGCAAACTGGCATTCAAACGCCCACTTCCTGCCATATTCTGAAGTTAAATGCCAGAAACAGGTTACAAACCAGAGTTAAACGCCAGAAACAGGCTGCAACTTGGTGTTTAACTCCAAGAGAAGTCTCTACACGTGAAGGCTTCATTACTCAGCCCAAGCACACACCAAGTGGGCCCCGGAAGTGGATTTCTGCACTATCTGCACTTAGTTACTTATTTTCTATAACCCTAGCTACTAGTTTAGTATAAAAACAAATTTTAGAGATTTATTTTGTACCTCAAGACATTTTTACACTTTACATTGTATTTCTGATGGCATGAGTCTCTAAACCCCATGATTGGGGGTGAGGAGCTCTGCTGTGTTTCGATGAATTAATGCAATTACTACTGTTTTCATTCAATCACACTTGTTTCTATTCTAAGATATTCACTCGCACTTCACCCTGATGAATGTGATGATCCGTGACACTCATCATCATTCTCACCTATGAACGCGTGCCTGACAACCACCTCCGTTCTATCTGCACTAGCTTGAGTGTGTATCTCTTAGCCTCCTGGTTCATGATCAGAGTCTTTGTGGTATAGGCTAGAATTATTGGCGGCCATTCCTGAGATCCGGAAAGTCTAAACCTTGTCTGTGGTATTCCGAGTAGGATCTAGGAAGGGATGACTGTGACGAGCTTCAAACTCGTGAGTGTTGGGCGTAGTGATGAGCGGATATTTTATACGCTTTTTTAGGGTAATTTCATGTAGTTTTTAGTATGTTTTAGTTAGTTTTTAGTATATTTTTATTAGTTTCTAGGAAAAATTCATATTTTTGGACTTTACTATGAGCTTGTGTGTTTTTCTGTGATTTTAGGTATTTTCTGGTTGAAATTGAGGGAGCTGAGCAAAAATCTGATTCAGGCTGAAAAAGGACTGCAGATGCTGTTGGATTCTGACCTCCTTGCACTTGAAACGGATTTTCTGTGTCCCGATGAATTAATGCAATTATTTCTGTTTTCTATTCAAACACGCTTGTTTCTATCTAAGATGTTCATTCGCACTTCAATATGATGGATGTGATGATCCGTGACACTCATCACCATTCTTAACCTATGAACGTGTGCCTGACAACCACATCCGTTCTACCTTCGATTGAATGAGTATCTCTTAGATTCCTTAATCAGAATCTTCGTGGTATAAGCTAGAATCCATTGGCAGCATTATTGAGAATCCGGAAAGTCTAAACTTTGTCTGTGGTATTCCGAGTAGGATTTAGGGATTGAATGACTGTGACGAGCTTCAAACTCACAAGGGTTGGGCGTAGTGACAGACGCAAAAGGATCAATGGATCCTATTCCATCATGAGTGAGAACCGACAGATGATTAGCCGTGCGATGACAGCGCGCCTGGACCATTTTCACTGAGAGGACGGATGGCAGCCATTGACAACGGTGATCCACCAACACAGCTTGCCATAGGAGGAACCTTGCGTGCGTGAAGAAGAAGACAGGGGGAAAGCAGAGATTCAGTAGACAAAGCATCTCCAAAACTCCAACATATTCTCCATTACTGCATAACAAGTATTTAATTCATGCTCTTTTATTTTTCGCAATCCAAACTGATAATTATAATTGATATCCTGACTAAGAATTACAAGATAACCATAGATTGCTTCAAGCCAACAATCTCCGTGGGATTCGACCCTTACTCACGTAAGGTATTACTTGGACGACCCAGTGCACTTGCTAGTTAGTGGTACGAGTTGTGAAAAGTGTGATTTACAATTCGTGCACCAAGTTTTTGGCACCGTTGCCAGGGATTGTTCGAGTTTGGACAATTGATGGTTTATTTTGTTGCTTAGATTAGAAAAATTTTTTCTTTTTGGTTTAGAGTCTTCTATTATTGTTTTTGGTTGAAATTTCTTTTTTTTAAATCCTTATTTTCTCTTTTTAAATTTTTCAAAAATTTTTATAAACTAATAATTGAGTTTTTCTGTTTGAGTTTAGTTTCATATTTTAAGTTTGGTGTCGATTGCATTTTTTTATTTTATTTTCTTTTAAATTTTTGAATTTGTGTTCATTGTTCTTTCTTAATCTTCAAGTTGTTCTTATTTATTTTCCTTGTTTGATCTTTAGTTTTTCTTGTTCTGTGTCTTTTCTTATTTTTCTTGTGCTTTTTCAAAATATTAGTTTTCAAAAAAAAATTATTTATTAAATACCTTATTAAAACACTTTAAATTTATAACTGAATTGGCTAGAGCGTTGTGCTTATGTTGTTGGTAATTGGGAATTTTCCTTTTAAAATTTTTTCAAAAATAATTTCTCTTTGATTAAATCTTGTGCCAAACTTTTAAGTTTGGTGTTCTTTTTATGTTCTTGAATCTTTGAATTTTGTTCTTGTTGTTCTTGTGAGTCTTCAAGGTGTTCTTGAGTCTTCTTTGTATTTTGATCTTAAAATTTTTAAGTTTGGTGTTCCTTGGTGTTTTCCCTCCAAAATTTTCGAAAATAAAGAGCATTGGATCTAAAAAAATTTAAGTTTTGTGTCTTTTTATTGTTTTTTTCTTTCCTCATTGAATTCAAAAATATCTTTTTTCCTTATTTTAATTGATTTTTCGAAAATCACCTTTAAAAATCCAGATTTTTATTTTAAAAATCAAATCTTTTCAAAATTTAAAATCTTATTCAAAAATCATATTCAAAAATTTTCAAATCTTTTCAATTAACTAGTCGATTCAATATTCAAATTTCTTTTTATTTTCTTTTCCTTTTAATTTTCAAAATCTATATTTTATTTTCTAATTATTTCACTTTATTTTATTTCATTTTTTCGGATATTTTTAATTAAATAAAAAAATTATAAAATATATTTTACTTGCAATTCACATCATCTCTCTTTCTCCGTCATGAATCTAAGTGGAAATGAACAGTCCAGAAGGACTCTGGGGTCATATGCTAACCCCACTACTGCTGCATATGGGAGTAGTATCTGTATACCCCTCCATCAAAGCAGGCAAATTTGAGCTAAATCCTCAGCTCATTGTCATAGGGCAGCAAAACTGCTAGTATTCCGGTCTTCCACAGGAAGAACCTATTGAGTTTCTGGTACAATTTTTGCAAATTGCTGACACAGTACGTGACAAAGAGGTAGATCAGGATGTATACAGACTGTTACTGTTTCTGTTTGCTGTAAAAGATCAAGCTAAAAGGTGGTTAAATAACCAACCCACAGCAAGCATAAGGACATGGAAACAGTTATCAGACACATTCCTGAATCAATATTTTCCTCCAAAAAGGATAACACAGCTAAGGCTGGACATCCAAGGCTTTAAACAAGAGGATGATGAATCCCTTTATAATGCCCGGGAGAGGTACAGAGGGATGCTAAGGAAATGCCCCTCTGAAATATTTTCAGAATGGGTGCAATTAGACATCTTCTACTATGGGCTTACAGAAGGAGCTCAGATGTCTCTAGACCACTCAGCTGGTGGATCTATACACATGAGGAAAACTATTGAAGAGGCTCAAGAGCTTATTCATATAGTTGCCAGAAACCAGCATCTGTACATAAGTAATGGGTACTCCATAAAAGAAGAAGCCAAAGCAGTGTCTACTGAACTTGGTCCTCCATAACAAGTTGCTAAACTCAATCAACAATTGTGCTTTCTAACAAAACAGCTAGCAGAATTCAAGGAGATGCTACAAGACACTAAAAATGCTAATAAAAATATGGAGGCACATTTGAATCAGACAAAACAGCAGTTATCAAAGCAGATAACAGAAGAGTGCCAGGCAGTTCAATTAAGAAGTGGAAAAACATTAAATACCTCGCTTTAAAACAGCAGAAAGCCAAGGAAAGAACAACTGACAGAGGATGAGCAAAATATCATCCAAAATCCCTCTGAGGACAGTAAGAGCTCAGAGAGGAATGATTATGGCGCTCAAATGCCAGAAAAGGATGGAGAGCTGGCGTTAAACGCCCAACCCATGCTCAGTTCTGGCGTTCAAACGCCACAAACAAGCAAGGAGTTGGCGTTAAACACCCAAAGGAAGCTTAGTTCTGGTGTTCAAACGCCAGGAACAGGTAAGGAGTTGGCGTCCAACGCCAATCCAGCTTCCATCCCTGGCATTCAAACGCCAGTGAGGGATCAGACAACAACCCCTCTAAAAAGGCTTTCCCAACCACCTTCTGCATCCACTATCAGAAAGCTTGGTTTAACTGAAGAAGTCAAACCAACCCAGATATGTCTCCAACTTGCTGATGGCTCCATTAAATACCCATCAGGCATGATTGAAGACATAATTGTCAGGGTTGGGCCATTCACCTTCCCCACTGACTTTGTAGTGTTGGAAATGGAGGAGCACAAGAGTGCTACTCTCATTCTAGGAAGACCCTTCCGAGCAACTGGACGAACTCTCATTGATGTCCAAAAGGGGGAAGTAACCCTGAGAGTCAATGAGGATGAGTTTAAGTTGAATGCTGTCAAAGCCATGCAGCATCTAGACACACCAAAAGACTGCATGAAAGTTGATCTTATTGACTCTTTAGTAGAGGAGATCAACATGACTGCGAGTCTCGAATCAAAGCTGGAAGACATCTTTAAAGATGTTCAACCTGATCTGGGGGATTCAGAGGAATTGAAAGAGCCTCTGGAAATTCCTCAGGAAGAGGAAAAACCTCCTAAACCCGAGCTCAAACCATTACCACCATCCCTGAAATATGCATTTCTGGGAGAAGGTGACACTTTTCCAGTGATCATAAGCTCTGCTTTGAATTCACAGGAAGAGGAAGCACTACTTCAAGTGCTAAGGACACACAAGACAGCTCTTGGGTGGTCCACAAGTGACCTTAAGGGCATAAGCCCAGCTAGATGCATGCATAAGATCCTATTGGAGGATGATGCTAAGCCAGTGGTTCAACCACAGAGGCGGTTAAATCCAGCCATGAAGGAAGTAGTGCAGAAAGAGGTCACCAAGTTACTGGAGGCTACGATTATTTATCCTATTTCTAATAGCCCCTGGGTGAGCCCTGTTCAAGTTGTCCCCAAAAAGAGAGGCATGACAGTGGTTCATAATGAAAAAAATGAACTGGTTCCTACAAGAACAATTACAGGGTGGCGCATGTGTATTGACTACAGAAGGCTCAATACAGCCACCAGAAAGAATCATTTTCCTTTACCATTCATAGACCAGATGCTAGAGAGACTAGCAGGTCATGATTTTTACTGCTTTTTGGATGGCTATTCAGGTTATAACCAAATTGCAGTAGATCCCCAAGATCAAGAGAAAACTGCATTTACATGTCCATCTGGAGTATTTGCCTACAGAAGGATGCCATTTGGGCTGTGTAATGTACCTGCAACCTTTCAGAGATGCATGCTCTCTATTTTCTTTGATATGATGGAAAAATTTCTAGAAGTCTTCATGGATGACTTCTCAGTATATGGAGACTCATTCAGCTCCTGTCTTGATCACCTGACGCTAGTTCTGAAAAGATGCCAAGAGACTAACATGGTTTTAAACTGGGAAAAATGTCACTTTATGGTGACTGAAGGGATTATCCTTGGGCATAAAATTTCAAACAAGGGAATAGAGGTAGATCAAGCTAAAGTGGAAGTAATTGAAAAATTACCACCACCTGCCAATGTTAAGGAAATCAGAAGCTTTCTGGGGCATGCAAGATTCTATAGGAGGTTTATAAAGGATTTTTCAAAAATCGCAAAACCTCTAAGCAATCTGCTAGATGCTGACATGCCATTTGTGTTTGACACAGAGTGTCTGCAGGCGATTAAAACTCTGAAAGCTAAGCTGGTCACAGCACCAATTATTTCTGCACCAGACTGGACATTACCATTCGAATTGATGTGTGATGCCAGTGATCATGCCATTGGTACAGTATTGGGGCAGAGGCATGACAAGCTTCTGCATGTCATTTATTATGCTAGCCGTCTTTTAAATGACGCCCAGAAAAATTACACAACCACAGAAAAAGAATTGCTTGCAGTGGTTTATGCCATTGACAAGTTTAGATCATACTTAGTAGGATCAAAAGTGATTGTGTACATTGACCATGCTGCTCTTAAATATCTACTTACAAAGCAGGATTCAAAACCCAGGCGCATAAGATGGGTGTTGCTTCTGCAAGAGTTTGATATAGAAATAAGAGACAGAAAAGGGATAGAAAACCAAGTGGCTGAACACCTGTCCCGAATAGAACCAGTAGAAGGGGCGTTCTTCCTCCCTATTGAGATCTCTGAAACCTTTTTGGATGAGCATTTGTTCGCCATTCAGGAAACACCATGGTTTGCAGACATAGCAAACTATAAAGCTGCAAGGTTCATACCCAAGGAGTACAGCAGGCAACAAAAAAAAAATTAATTACTGATGCAAAGTACTACTTGTGGGATGAACCCTATCTCTTTAAGAGATGTGCAGACAGAATAATCCGTAGGTGTATGCCTAGAGAAGAAGCACAGAAGATCTTATGGTATTGTCATGGATCACAATCTGGAGGTCATTTCGGAGGTGAGCGAACAGCCATCAAGGTCCTCCAATGTGGTTTCTACTAGCCTACACTTTATAAAGATTCCCGAGAGTTTGTACGTAACTGTGACAGTTGCCAGTGAGCTGGTAATCTGCCTCATGGTTACGCCATGCCTCAACAAGGGATCTTGGAGATTGAGTTGTTTGATGTATGGGGCATTGACTTCATGGGGCCTTTCCCACCATCATACTCAAACACTTATATTCTGGTTGCAGTCGACTATGTATCTAAATGGTTAGAGGCCATTGCCACACCCACTAATGATACTAAGACAGTGCTGAAGTTCCTCCAGAAACATATCTTCAGCAGGTTTGGTGTCCCTAGAGTACTAATCAGTGATGGGGGCACTCACTTCTGCAACAAACAGCTTTACTTTACCATGGTCCGGTATGGAATTAGCCACAAAGTGGCAACTCCATATCATCCACAGACAAATGGGCAAGCTGAAGTCTCTAACAGAGAACTGAAAAGAATCCTGAAACGGACTGTAAGTACCCGTAGAAAGGATTGGGCAAGAAGCTTGGATGATGCTCTGTGGGCCTACAGAACAGCATTCAAGACTCCTATAGGGACCTCTCCATACCAGCTTGTGTATGGTAAGGCCTGTCATCTGCCCATGGAACTGGAATACAAAGCCTACTGGGCAACCAGATTCCTAAACTTTGATGCCAAATTAGCTGGAGAAAAAAGATTGCTCCAGCTGAATGAGCTAGAGGAATTCAGACTCACTGCTTTCGAAAATACCAAACTCTACAAGGAGAAAGCAAAAAGATGGCATGACAGAAAGCTGTCATCTAGAGTCTTTGAACTAGGACAGAAGGTTCTGCTATTTAACTTTAGGCTCAGGCAATTCCCCGGTAAACTGAAATCCCAGTGGAGGGGACCATATGTGATTACAAGTGTGTCACCATATGGCTATGTGGAGCTTCAAGACATTGATTCTAATAAGAAGTTCATTGTTAATGGACAGAGAATCAAACATTATCTTGAAGGCAATGTTGAGCAAGAATGCTCAAGGCTGAGGCTAGATTAAAAAGCTCAGCAAGGTCTAGCTAAAGACAATAAAGAAGCGCTTATTGGGAGGCAACCCAGCCATTAGCAAAACTCTTTCTGTTATTTTATTTTATTCTATTCTTCATTTTATTTATTTTTAAAGCATATAAGTTCAATATTAACAAGGTAAAGAATCAATTGAATAAGTTCACAGGGCTACAGAAGGATTCAGAGCACAAAATAGGAAAAAGGAGCTCACTGGCAAGAAAACGCCAGTAAGAGGCACAATTGGGCGTTAAACGCCCAAAAGGAGCATCTACTGGGCGTTTAACACCAGTAGAGATAGCCATCTGGGCGTTCAAAAAAACGCCCAGTAACAAAGGAGTTTCTGGCGTTTAACGCCAGCTAGAAGCAACAGCTGGGCGTTAAACGCCGAAACCAAGCACCAAGTGGGCGTTAAACGCCCAAAACATGCAGCAGTTGGGCGTTTAACGCCAGGATTGTGGGGAGTACGCAATTTCGTTTTCAATTTAAATTTTTTCCATTTTTTATGTTTCAATTCTTGATTTTTCGCACAAACATATTACAAATCCTAATTTTTCAAATCCTTTTTCAAAAGATATCAAATGTATCTTAATTCATAAACCCTTTTTTTAATCCTCTTCAAATTATTTTCAAATCCTTTTCAAAATAAATCTATCTCTTTTCCTTCCACAATCTTTTCAACTCATCAATATCTTTTCCAAATCTTCACAACATCTTTCTCAAAACAAAGTTATCTTTTTCAAATATCTTCCATATTATTCATATCTTTTAAATTTTAAAGTGCATCCTTTTCCTATCATACTTATCTTTTACAAATCATATCTTTTATCATATCTTCTTCAAAATTTTCGAAAACCCACCCACCTTCCCTTTAAATCCTAGTTCGGCCTCCCCCCCACCTCCATAATTCGGACTTGGCTCTCCTCATATCCCTCTCCTTTCTTTTCTTTTGCTTGAGGACAAGCAAACCTCTAAGTTTGATGTGTTTATCCGTGATCACTAAGCCAATACCCACTAAGATCATGGCTCCTAAGGGAAAACAAACCAACTCAAGAGGCAAGAAAGAGAATATTCCAAAACCACTTTGGAATCAAGGGAAGTTATTAACCAAAGAACATTCAGACCATTACTACAAAATAATGGGTCTAAGGTCAGTGATCCCGGAAGTTAAATTCGATCTGAAAGAAGACGAATATCCGAAGATCCAAGAGCAAATTCGAAACAGGAGCTGGGAAGTCCTAGCTAATCTTGAAACAAAGGTAGGAAGAAACATGGTTCAGGAATTCTACGCAAATTTGTGGCAGACGGACAGGCAGAGAATAGCGGGAACCGCATTCTATGACTATAGAACTCAGGTCAGAGGAAAGATGGTTCACATCCACCCTGATAAAATAAGGGAGATCTTCAAGCTGCCTCAACTACAAGATGACCCAGGCTCCTTTAATAGGAGAATGATGAGATCAAACCTGAACTTGGACAAAATCCTAGAGGACATATGTCTCCCTGGAGCTAAATGGACAACCAACACAAAGGGTGCCCCGAACCAACTCAAAAGAGATCTCAAACCAGTCGCCAGAGGCTGGCTGGACTTCATTGGGCACTCTATACTGCCCACTAGCAACCGCTCTGAAGTCACCATCAGAAGAGCAGTAATGATTCATTACATTATGCTAGAAAAAGAAGTGGAAGTTCATTAGTTGATTGCTTGTGAGCTTTACAAAATTGCAAACAAGAACTCCAAAAATGCCAGATTGGCTTATCCAAGCTTGGTCTCTCTGTTATGTAAAGATGCTGGGATAAAAATGGGAGTAGATGAGTACATCCTAGTTGAGCTACCAATCACCAAAAAGTCTATGGAAGGACAACAAGTGCAGGACGAACCCATCAAGAGGAGAGCACAGGAGTTCCTCTCGGAAATCCCTCAAATTGAATACTGGGAGAACCTAGAAGCATCTGTCACCAAGTTGCAAGAAGTTGTGGATCAACTGAAGGAAGAACAGCAAAATTAAAACAGCATGCTCTGTAAACTACTTAGAGAACAAGAAGAGCAAGGGCGTGAACTGAAGGAACTGAAGCACCAGAAGCTATCTCTTGAAGGGCCAAGCACTCCACAAACTAAAGAGGCATCCACCTCCCAAATTCAAGGTTGTTGAGTTCTAATCTTAGCCTTAACTCTGTGATAATTGTTCTTATTAGAAATTTACCTTAGAAGTTATATATGAGTAGTAGTAATTAGTATCTCTATTTTGATTTATCTCCAATTAAGCTATAATTTATTTTTCTCATCATCATCAAACATGAATAAAATAGCAGATTTTTAGAATAAGGAGGCAATATTTTTTTTCGAGTTCTTAATAGGGAAAATTCTAATTATCTATATGTGGTGGCAATGCTTTTTGTCTTTTGAATGAATGCCTGAACAGTGCATGTTTTTTATATTGAATTTTATGAATGTTAAAATTGTTGGCTCCTGAAAGAATGATGAACAAGAGAAATATTATTGATGATCTGAAAAATCATGAAATTGATTCTTGAAGCAAGAAAAAGCAGCAAAAAAAAAGAGAGAGAAAAAGAAAAAGAAGAAGGAGCAGTAGAAAAAGCCAGTAGCCCTTAAAACCAAAAATCAAGGGTAAAAAGGATCCAAGGCTTTGAGCATTAATGGATAGGAGGGTCTAAAAGGAATAAAATCCTGGCCTAAGCGGCTAAACTAAG
>NC_029792.2:92756584-92765435 GCF_000816755.2 Arachis ipaensis | reverse complement strand
TGGAAAACAAAGTGCTTAGGGCCACGGCCAAGACTCATAAAATAGCTGTGTTCAAGAATCAACATACTAAACTAGGAGAATCAATAATACTATCTGAATTCTGAGTTCCTATGGATGCCAATCATTCTGAATTTCAAAGGATAAAGTGAAATGCCAAAACTGTTCGGAAGCAAAAAGCTACCAGTCCCGCTCATTTGATTAGAATCTGAGCTTCACTTAAAAATATGAGATATTATTGCTTCTTGATTTCTTTTCATCCTATTTTATTTGTCTAGTTGCTTGGGGACAAGCAATAGTTTAAGTTTGGTGTTGTGATGAGCGGATATTTTATACGCTTTTTTAGGGTAATTTCATGTAGTTTTTAGTATGTTTTAGTTAGTTTTTAGGATATTTTTATTAGTTTCTAGGCAAAATTTATATTTCTGGACTTTACTATGAGCTTGTGTGTTTTTCTATGATTTCAGGTATTTTCTGGCTAAAATTGAGAGAGCTGAGCAAAAATCTGATTCAGGCTGAAAAAGGACTGCAGATGCTGTTGGATTCTGACCTCCCTGCACTCGAAATGGATTTTCTGGAGCTACAAGAATTTAAATGGCGCGCTCTTAATTGCGTTGGAAAGTAGACATCCAGGGCTTTCCAGCAATATATAATAGTCTATACTTTTCTCAAGGATAAATGACTTAAACTGGCGTTCAACGCCAGATCCATGTTGTATTCTGGCGTTAAACGCCAGAAACAGGGTACAAGTTGGAGTTAAATGCCAGAAACATGTTACAACCTGGCGTTTAACTCTGGAAACAGCCTAGGCACGTGTAAATCTCAAGTCACAGCCCCAGCACACACCAAGTGGGCCTCAGAAGTAGATTTCTGCACTATCTATCTTAGTTTACTCATTTTCTGTAAACCTAGGTTACTAGTTTAGTATTTAAACAACTTTTAGAGATTTATTTTGTACCTCATGACATTTCAGATCTAAAATTTGTACTCTTTGACGGCATGAGTCTCTAAACTCTATTATTGGGGGTGAGGAGCTCTGCTGTGTCCTGATGAATTAATGCAATTATTTCTGTTTTCTATTCAAACACGCTTGTTTCTATCTAAGATGTTCATTCGCACTTCAATACGATGGATGTGATGATCCATGACACTCATCACCATTCTCAACCTATGAACGTGTGCCTGACAACCACATCCGTTCTACCTTCGATTGAATGAGTATCTCTTGGATTCCTTAATCAGAATCTTCGTGGTATAAGCTAGAATCCATTGGCAGCATTCTTGAGAATCTGGAAAGTCTAAACCTTGTCTATGGTATTCCGAGTAGGATTCAGGGATTGAATGACTGTGACGAGCTTCAAACTCACAAGGGTTGGGCATAGTGACAGACGCAAAAGGATCAACGGATCCTATTCCAACATGAGTGAGAACCGACAGATGATTAGCCGTGCGGTGACAGCGCACCTGGACCATTTTCACTGAGAGGACGGATGGTAGCCATTGACAACGGTGATCCACCAACACACAGCTTGCCATAGGAGGAACCTTGCGTGCGTGAAGAACAAGACAGGGGGAAAGCAGAGATTCAGAAGACAAAGCATATCCAAAACTCCAACATATTCTCCATTACTGCATAACAAGTATTTAATTCATGCTCTTTTATTTTTCGCAATCCAAACTGATAATTATAATTGATATCCTGACTAAGAATTACAAGATAACCATAGATTGCTTCAAGCCAACAATCTCCGTGGGATTCGACCCTTACTCACGTAAGGTATTACTTGGACGACCCAATGCACTTGTTGGTTAGTGGTACGAGTTGTGAAAAGTGTGATTTACAATTCGTGCACCACGTAGTGACAGACACAAAAGGATCAATGGATCCTATTCCAACATGATCGAGAATCGACAGATGATTAGCCGTGTGGTGACAGCGCATTTGGACCATTTTCACTGAGAGGATGGATGGTAGCCATTGACAACGGTGATCTACCAACATACAGCTTGCCATGGAAGAAGCCTTGCGTGCGTGAAGAAGAAGACAGTAGAAAAGCAGAGATTCGGAAGACAGAGCACCTCCAAATCCTCAATCTGTTCTCCATTACTGCATAACAAGTATTATTTAATTTATGCTATTTACTCTTCATAAACCCAATCATTTTTATTACTAATTTTCTGACTAAGAATTACAAAATAACCATAGCCTGCTTCAAGCCAACAATCTCCGTGGGATCGACCCTTACTCACGTAAGGTATTACTTGGACGACCCAGTGCACTTGCTGGTTAGTGGTACGAGTTGTGATAAGTGTGATTTACAATTCGTGCACCACGTACGCGTCGTCCACGCGTTCGCGTCATTCATGCAGACTCCACTCCACGCGTTTACGTCAGGCACGCGTTCGCGTCGCTGCGATTTCTTCATTTCGTGCGCTCGCGTGAGCCATGCGATCGCGTCAGTGTTCGCTGGTCATCTCCTTAGTTTCTCTTGTTCCTTCCATTTTTGCAAGCTTCCTCTCCATTCTCCAAGCCATTCCTGCCCTATGAAGTCTGAAACACTTAACATACGGATCACGGCATCGAGTGGTATAAAGGAGAGTTAAAATGTACTAATTAAAGGTTTTTAGGAAGAAAGTTTTCAACCATAAACAACACTAGGAAGGAATTATAAAATTCATCCAATCTATATGAAAAAGTAGGTAAATACTTGATAAAACCACTCAATTAAACACAATATAAATCATAAAATAATGGTTTATCAGTTTGATTTCAATTTTGGTTATAATTATGATTATGTTTGATTGAAAAGTGGTTGTGAATTGGCAAAAACGGAGGTTTTGTCCCGCTTACGTGTTCGTGATTGATAATGATTATTTAGTGGCAAGGTTGTGAGTTTCGTCTCGCTTGCGTATTGATTATCGACTGAATGTGGTCTGAAAGATTGAATTGGAAAGGTCAGAGGTTTGTCCTGCTTGTGTGACAAGGTCGTAGGTTTCGTCCCACTTGTGTATTGATTTGTCAGCTACACCAGACAAGGATGGTGGTTCTATCCCACTTGTTCATGGTTACGGTGTGATGTGAGAATGGTGGTCTTATCCCGCCCACATTCTCTCCGATGAAAGGTAAGACGACACTTTCTGTTGTTTTGGCATGGTTTTATATCTCCAGGGAAAGGTGAATTCTATAAAAATTATAGAGTTTGCTGGGGGTTTGGTGAACTTGCTTTAGACAAAAAAAAAATCGTATTTAAAAAATTAAAGTTGAAAAGTGGGATTTTGAAAAATAATAAATTTTTTATTTTATTTTAGTGAAAAATCCCCCTTTTTTATTGTTTTGAATTTTTCATCAAACTTGTCAATTCAAAATTCAATATAATATTATATAGCTAATTAAATATACTACTCTATGTAATGTTACATACCATATTCCTACTCCTTAGTAGTATGCTTCCTTTTTCATCTCTTGTTATATTTCTTTTTCCTAATTCATCATCTTAAATAGGAAGAAGAAAAAACAAAAAAAGGAAACATCATTTTCATATGGAGACAACCCTTTTCTATATCCTCATGTCTCTAAGGCTGTGTTTATTTTTGGAGACAAGACAGAACATGACACTGAGGCAGAGACAATAGAACGGAGACACTAAAAATGATCTTTTGTATATTGTGTTTGGATACGATATACATGACACTAATTTAATGTCCTGTATTATGTTTGAATAGACATGAACAAGATTAAAATATTATGCGAAATAACTAAAATAGCCATGTGATTCCAAATTCAGTACAAATTAATTTAATAAAGAATAAAAGTATGTAAGAGTGCAGAAAATCACAAGAAGAATTGGTCTATGAACCAATAAGATAAAAATGGTATTAAAGTAACAAAATAAAAAATAAATAAACATAAAGTAGAAGAATAAAATGCCAAAGAGAAGAGAATAAATGATAAGAAGGAAGAAATTAATTATCCAATCAAGTAAAAGATTGTACAAGGAGAAGAGAGTATCTGAAAAAAATAAGAAAGAATGCAAAAATGGAGAAAGAATTAAGAGAGCCTATCTGAGAATGACGATTAGAGAAGAAACTCAAATTAGAGAAAATAAGAAGGGGTAATAGTGGAATAATAAAAAAATATCTATGGACAAAAAGAAAAAAAATTTCATAAAAAAATCAATGTCTACCTTCTTAAATCCTGTGTCCATCATTGTCCTTCGTAAAAGAATGGGCACAAAAATATAAAAAACTGTCTCGAAAATAATGTGTTCAGTATCTATGTCTCTACTTCCAAATATTTTTTAAACATTTATTGTCCATGTCTTTATGTTCTATTTCTGAAAACAAACGCTACCTAAATTATTATTGATTATATATGTCTATCTACTTTAATTAATTATATAAAGACTAAGATGCATTTATACCATGGAAAAAGCTAAGGTTCATACATATATAAATTGTAAAGTTGCGAAGATTTTATTACAATTTTCTTGAATTAATAAGTTACGGATATCAAATTTAAATTCAAAGATATTTAATTATTATTATATAATATATAATTTGAGTGAAAGGTGCCAAAGAAAATCCAAAGCTTATCAAAGGGGTATATTCTTTAAGAACAAAATTTTTTAATGCTTTATGTCTTAAATTTTTTATTAATAGAACAATAAAATTACTTAACACGCGCGTCAATAAAAAATTATTATTTTTATATATCTAGATATTTAAAAGAGACAAAAACGAATTGTTTTAATAACATTTTAATAACTCATAAAAGTTAACACAATAGATGGTTATAGATCAAAGTGATAGATCAGATTGAAAATTGTGATAATAGTGCTTGGTGATAATTAATTATAATTGGGCGAAGAAAGGGTGGGAGCAAAAAAAAAAAGAGAAAGGAGAACAGGGCAATATAGCAGTTGCGCTGAGACAATGACAGATATATGTATAAATCAGACCGATTAACCATTGACTCTGATACCACTTGTTGGGCCACCGTGGGAGCTCTCGAACAATGGGGAGACTTCGGAGAGGAACCAAGTGAGAGAATATAAGATGAGAAGACACCACATCCAACTCAAAACCTTAACGCATTAAGTTAATAGACCTCTCATCTTATAAACTCCTCACTCTAAGTACTAGCTCTATAATTTTACTGAGAATTCATGCTTGTAAATGTCAGATAATTGAAAGGACAATAATTTGTATGATAGTTTACTTTAAGCAAAACAAACTACCAAACTTTGAAAGGAATATTTTTTCTATTATGGAAAGCTAAACAAAAATAAAAGGAGAGCAACATTCTTCTTCTTTCATGATGCGAGAGAACAAAAAAGGTACAGAGAGTTCATACCAAAACTATTGCATAGATGGCTCATCTCAAAATGATTGCATCTTTTTTTTTATCATGTGTGCGCGTGTATTATCTAGTAATAATGATAATGAGATTAGTCATAAAGAAGCTGTGTACTTGTTGAAGTTTAGAAAATGCCATACACAATCTTCCCTCTAATTGGTTCAACAATAATACTATTATGTGCGAATGGGTTGGTGTGATGTGCTGTTACTTTCCAGCCACTAATTCTCGATATCTAGAAAAGATCGAGCTCAACTCAAGGCAGCTTAACGGAACAATCCCATTAAATATTAACGAATCTCTCGTCAATTTACGCTTTCTCGATCTTGGAAACAACTTTCTTAGTGGCCCTTTGCCTTCGTTTTCGGGCCTCTCCTACCTCCAATCTCTGTACTTGTCCCAGAACAACTTCACCTTTATTCCTCACTATTGCTTTCAGAGTTTAGAAAATTTGGAGCTCCTTGACTTGAGTTACAATACCAACCTCTCACCCTAGACCTTTCCCACTAACTTCAATACCAACTCACGCCTTACCGTCATCGTACTCGAGACTACAAACCTCATAGGCTCCTTGCCGGATATCTTTGATTCTTTTCCTGTATTGCAAACTTTTTATCTCTCTAAAAACAATCTCACGGGAGTGTTGCCTAAGTCTTTTTCAAAACTAACCAGGCTAATTAGATTGAAACTCAACCACCCAAAGGATAATAAGTTGTCGAATACAATTCAATTTCTTTCATCTATGCCACAATTGTTTGAGGAGTTTATAAGATGAGAGGTCCATTAACTTAGTGCCTTAAGGTTTTGAGTTTGATGTGGTGTCTTCTCATCTTATGTTCTCTCACTTGGTTCCTCCCCGAAATCTCGCCGTTGATCGAGAGCTTCCCATGGTGGCCCAACAAGTGGTATCAGAGCCAATGGTGGTGTCATCTCATCTTATGTTCTCTCGCTTGATTCTTCCCCGAAATCTCCCTGGTGGTCGAGAGCTCTCCACGGTGGCCCAACAAGCTCCTTAAACTAGACCGATTAACCATCGGCTCTGATACCGCTTGTTGGACCACTGTGGGGAGCTCTCGACCAATGGAGAGACTTTGGGGAGGAACCAAGTGAGAGAACATAAGATGAGAAGACACCACATCCAACTCAAAACCTTAAGGCACTAAGTTAATGGACCTCTCATCTTATAAACTTCTCACTCTAAGTACTAGCTCTATAATTTTACTGAGAATTCATGCTTGTAAATGTCAGATAATTGAAAGGACAAGAATTTGTATGATAGTTTACTTTAAGCAAAACAAACTACCAAACTTTGAAAGGCATGTTTTTTCTATTATGGAAAGCTAAACAAAAATAAAAGGAGAGCAACATTCTTCTTTTTTCATGATGCGAGAGAACAAAAAAAGCATAGAGAGTTCATACCAAAACTATTGCATAGATGGCTCATCTCAAAATGATTGCATTATTCTTTTTTTATCATGTGTGCGCGTGTATTATCTAATAATAATGATAATGAGATTAGTCATAAAGAAGCTGTGTACTTGTTGAAGTTTAGAAAATGCCATACACAATCTTCCCTCTAATTGGTTCGACAATAATACTATTATGTGCGAATGGGTTGGTGTGGTTTGTTGTTACTTTCCAGCCACTAATTCTCGATATCTAGAAAAGATCGAGCTCAATTCAAGGCAGCTCAACGGAACAATCCCTTTAAATATTAACGAATCTCTCGTCAATTTACGCTTTCTCGATCTTGGAAACAACTTTCTCAGTGGCCCTTTGCCTTCCTTTTCGGGCCTCTCCTACCTCCAATCTCTGTACTTGTCCCAGAACATCTTCACCTCCATTCCTCACGATTGCTTTTGGGGTTTAGAAAATTTGGAGCTCCTTAACTTGAGTTACAATACCAACCTCTCACCCTAGACCTTTCCCACCAACTTGAATACCAACTCACACCTTACCGTCATCATACTCGATACTACAATCCTCATAGGCTCCTTGCCGGATATCTTTGATTGTTTTCCTGTATTGCAAACTTTTTATCTCTCTGAAAATAATCTAACGGGAGTGTTGCCTAAGTCTTTTTCAAAACTAACCAGGCTAATTAGATTGAAACTCAACCACCCCAAGGATAATAAGTTGTCGGGTACAATTCAATTTCTTTCATCTATGCCATAATTGTTTGAGGAGTTTATAAGATGAGAGGTCCATTAACTTAGTGCCTTAAGGTTTTGAGTTGGATATGGTGTCTTCTCATCTTATATTCTCTCACTTGGTTCCTCCCCGAAATCTCGCCGTTGATCGAGAGCTCCC
The DNA here is from genome assembly GCF_000816755.2 of Arachis ipaensis. Classification (NCBI taxonomy): domain Eukaryota; kingdom Viridiplantae; phylum Streptophyta; class Magnoliopsida; order Fabales; family Fabaceae; genus Arachis; species Arachis ipaensis. The sequence goes on along the minus strand of NC_029792.2, from coordinate 92,757,772 downwards.
CATGGTGGCCCAACAAGTGGTATCAGAGCCGATGGTGGTGGCATCTCATCTTATGTTCTCTCACTTGATTCATCCCTGAAGTCTTCCTGGTGGTCGAGAGTTTTCCACGGTGGACCAACAAGCTCCTTAAACCAGACCAATTAACCATCGACTCTGATACCACTTGTTGGGCCACCGTGGGGAGCTCTCGACCAACAGGGAGACTTCGGAGAGGAACCAAGTAAGAAAACATAAGATGAGAAGACACCAAATCCAACTCAAAACCTTAAGGCACTAAGTTAATGGACCTCTCATCTTATAAATTCCTCACTCTAAGTGCTAGCTCTATAATTTTACTGAGAATTCATGCTTGTAAATGTCAGATAATTGAAAGGACAAGAATTTGTATGATAGTTTACTTTAAGCAAAACAAACTATCAACATTGAGAGGCATGTTTTTTTCTATTATGGAAAGCTAAACAAAAATAAAAGGAGAGCAACATTCTTTTTCTTTCATGATGCGAGAGAACAAAAAAAACACAAAGAGTTCATACCAAAATTATTGCATAGATGGCTCATCTCAAAATGATTGCATTATTCTTTTTTTTATCATGTGTGTGCATGTATTATCTAATAATAATGATAATGAGATTAGTCATATAGAAGCTGTGTACTTGTTGAAGTTTAGAAAACGCCATACACAATCTTCCCTCTAATTGGTTCGACAATAATACTATTATGTACGAATGGGTTGGTGTGATTTGCTGTTACTTTCCAACCACTAATTCTCGATATCTAGAAAAAATCGAGCTCAATTCAAGGCAGCTCAACGGTACAATCCCTTTAAATATTAACGAATCTCTCGTCAATTTACGCTTTCTCGATCTTGGAAACAACTTTTTCAGTGGCCCTTTGCCTTCCTTTTCAGGCCTCTCCTACCTCCAATCTCTATACTTTTCCCAGAATAACTTCACCTCCATTACTCACGATTGCTTTCGGGGTTTAGAAAATTTGGAGCTCCTTGACTTGAGTTACAATACCAACCTTGACTTTGGAGACTGGAGTGAAGAACCCAGCCCCAAACCTCCTTGGAGCAGCACCCAGCCACCATCCACTCTTCGTCGCCAAACTCTTCTCCTCGGCAGGAGGGTGCTGTCGTCACTCAACGTTCCTCTTCTCCTCACCCTATTCTCGTCATCTGCTCGTGGT
>NC_029792.2:92755749-92756493 GCF_000816755.2 Arachis ipaensis | reverse complement strand
GGATTTGAGTTTTTTTTTTTTTTTGAAATAATATGGTTGATTGTTGATGGTATTTTGTTAATTTTGTGTTGATTTCTGATTTTATTGTCTAATTGTAATGGATTTTAATTCCTGAGTTTGTCTTCTGAACTTCTGTTGATTGTTTTCTGAATTTCTGATGTTGCATGTGTTGTTGGTTTGTTAATATGACTAGAAATTGTATAAATCCAGGTTGATGTGTTGGTGTTGTTAACTGTATTTGATTTATGCAAGTTTGTATTGGTGATGGTTGCTGATTATAAATTTTTATTGCAAGGTGTCTGAGAAGAAGGCTGAAGATCATGCAAGGAAGTTGAGCCCTCTTGAAAGCTGAGCATTGGCTTGGGATGAAGCAGAACGTGCTAAGTATCTGTCCAGATATATTATTATTATTTCAGAATAATAGAGTGTAGGAACATGAGTGATTTTTGTGACAGAGAAATAATAGAGATGATTGATTTTGTGACAGAGATTAAGATTTGAGAGAAAGCAAAGCTGAAAAAATAATAGAGATGATTGATTTTGTGACAGAGATTAAGATTTGAGAGAAAGCAAGGCTGAAACTTGCATGTGCTTGTAACATGGTAAGCCCTTCCAATAAGTTAAAGAGTGAGCATAATTATAATCAATATATCATTGTCCCGTTGTTACATTATTTTTTCTCCATAATTAGTTATAAATTATTATGTTGTTTTTGTTTATTTCTATTTTATTTCATCTTGCAAA